>NC_045752.1:21517791-21532573 GCF_008692095.1 Etheostoma spectabile
GTGTTTGTGTGTGTGTGTCCGTATTGGACAATGATCCCTCAATGCTGATTTGATGCCCTTTCTGTCAGTCTGCAGTAAACAGAAGTGTTGTATTTTCTCTTTGGCTGTTGTGCTTTGTCCTTCAGGGCCTCCGTATTTGTCAGAGTTTTTTCCACTCATAACAGCTGAAAACCAACTAAATAGAAAAAAAAAGATGTTGAAACGCTCTGTCAAGCTGAGGGGGCATGCAGAATTCTTTGTGAGTCAGTCATAAGAAGTGAACCCTTTCACATTGCACACACTTTAGTCTACATTGACAACATTTCATTTCCGGGATTGCTCCAGTGTCTCCGAAAATTCCTGCAGATGTCCCTTATTTCGGCGTGACGTCCGTCATCTTCCTCTTTCTTCGCATTGGCGTTCTAAACTCTGATGGTTTCTGAGGACTATGGTTACTTGCTCCTCAGATCTCAGCAGGGTAAATCCAGACAGCTAGCTAGACCATCTGTCCAACCTGAGTTTTCTGTTGCACGACTAAATCTGCTTTTGAACGTACACGTTTCACCAAAACCAGTTCCTTCCCCTAACTTGCAGCGGCACTGTTGCTCCGTCTTGCGCTTAGCCCCGCCCAAGACGACTGTGATTGGTTTAAAGAAACGCCAATAAACCAGAGCAAGTTTTTCTCCCATCCCAGAATACAGTGGGGACTAGCCAGACCCTCCTCCACAGCGCTGTGGAGGAAGGTCAGGCAAAGCGAGACCACACATACTGTAGAATGTTCTTCCACTTCCTTTGAGTCTTCTGTGTGTATAAGTGCTTGTCAGATCACAGTGTTTGCTTCCCCTTAAACCCCATTTCTCATGGAGAAACCTGCAATCTGGCAATCCAACACAGCAATCAGCAATCAGTGTTGGCCGAGTGCTTCAACAAATAAAGCAGTGCATATTTGGTGGAACATTAGTTTCGGTTTTGAGGCTGATGGATGGACAGATAAGATAAGCTTGAGCTTAGAGAAAGAAACTACATCGGTGAAGTTTACATTAAGGACGGATGTCTTTTAGTGGCGCAGTGTGGCTCGTTCATGTGTTTTTAACAGTGTTTGGACATCCGTGGAATTCTGTTTAGACTGTGGCTAAAAAGACAATACTGGGATACATACGTTGTTGGTATTATTCTGTTCAGGGATTTGTTGATGATAATACAAGTAATACATAACACCAGCTGTTAAATTATAGACGGATGGTTTAAAGTTGCAGTAGCAGGCTGGGGCAGTGCATGAGGCCTCCAAAGACATTGTGTACAGCGGCCTCCAAACCCCTTACACCAGGGGTCTTCAACGTCTTTTTGAGCCAAGGACCCATTAACTGAGAGAGACGGATCAGGGACCCCGTACAACGTGTATGAAATGAAGTTAAACTGGGCCTACAGTAACCTGTGGGTGGCCTAAAGCCTTTATACATACCTTTGTAGCACACAGAACACTAAGCTATTAAAATAAATGTTGGCATGATTTTATAAATTATGTTATAATGTTAAACATACAGTACATGTGGCACAGTGTATCCTTTGGATTAACTGTAACTGTGGATGGTTACCTCGGTGACTACCTTACCTATAGGCCACTAATCTATGTGTTTTTTCACGAATAGGCCAATTCATATTTGATATGTTTTAGTTTGTTTTTTTACTTTCAAAAGAATAATCATTTGGTGCCCCCCCCTGCAGTTACTCTGAGGACCCCCTGTTACATTAAGTAGCATTGGAATGCAGACAACGCAGAATCAACACAAAAAAGGTGTCATTGTGATAAAATTGTCATAAAATGATTTGTGACATTAGAACCATAAAGGCGCATCTCTAAATCATCATCTCTGATTGTTTTATTTTACATTGCCCGCAAGTCATTGTTAAAGTCCAAGAGACAATAAAAGTTCACTTTGTTATGAAATGAGTGTAGACATATGTCCTTGGTGTATCTTTTGACATCTGTACTTTTTTGGTCAAATCAAATTAATAAATTGTGTTAATGTATCTGCAATGATAGCACAAATAAAAAATAAGAAAAGTTTTTGTTTTTGTAAAAAAATAAAAAACACTGATGAGGTCTATTGTAATTTAATGTGTGTAGACAGACACTAAAATACATGGGAAGAGACCAAAAAAACCAAGAGAAAATATCAGTTGGATTTTAATGTCATTTTATAAATTTGGTTTATTTTAAAGTGAATAACATGAATCAAATGGCTCTTTGATCGTTGTTTTGTCTGTTTCATTCTGAGACTCATTCTGAGATCTTTTTTTGCCTAATATCCACATCAGTCTCTGGGTTTGTGTGCGCCGAGGCAGAGCTCTGGGTGGCTCAGCAAGGATCTTCACCTCGCTTGAGGGTGGATGATCCCCTCAATCCAGCTCTTCCTCTGGATCAGTCCCAAAGCTCCCACTCAAAAGACCAAATATCCTTTTGGCTCGTTCTTAGCGCAGTCCAGCACAGCAGAAACACCCTGACTATACGGCTGTCGCATTTGCTATGGTTCTGAAGGTGATCAGGGGATGGGCAGGGGCGGGGCTAGAGGGCCAGAAGGGGGGCACAGGGTGACACCGGCCCCCCCTGACATACGATTTATGATTTTAACTTTTGCAAATGATAATATGTAAAATTATTTTGAACGTATATCATTAATTTATAGGATTTTATGTCCATTACAATGGACTGAGACAGGAAAATGACTTAAGATTTTACATGTCTATAGTCAGGGTCATTCTGAAGAGCGTTGGAGATGTTAAGCAAGAAATTAAGAAATTATTAATTTCACAACATATAGCAGTTTGATAATTTAAGCAAACCTATTAAGGTAAACCTTTATTTCATTTGAGAGTTTGAAAATGAGGACATTTTCAACGTGTTCCAATATAATTTGAGCTGACTTTCCAGCACATTCTCCCTCCCCATTGCGTCAAAAAGTGACCTTTGGTCCGGTGCCTTCGTTGTTTGTTATTAACACAAAAACTCTCCTTTAGTGTCATATTTAGCCGCGCTTGGTCAGGACTCTTGGCGTCACTTTCTGCACTCTGGGTAGGGACGTACGTCTAACTGACATACAGTACAATAGACATATATAGAAAACTTATATTGTTAGACTCAAGGTCCATTTAAAACATACATCACAAGTAAAAGGACAGACACAAAAAGGCCGACAGAAATTAAAGAAGACAGCTATACCAGTGTCCCCACATATAGTAGGTGACTGGTATGGCACGGCACTGATCCTCAAAACGGGACAGTTAGGTTTAAGATGGTGGTGGGGGTGGGGGGGGGGGGGGGGGGGTTATAGAATGTACGTTTCAGTGACACGCGGGACAAGAAGGGGACATGAACATGATATCCTGGTTGAAAGTCCTGTGTTGTTTGACCCATCCACCGTCCAAACCTGCCTCCTTCCTTTGATTTTCTGTTTTTCATACTGCTCTCTACCGTAGTCTCTCTTAAAAAAAACTCAAGGCAGGGTAGATGTTTCTTCCAGTGTTCAGACTTGGTGCTAAATTAAGCTAACCTACCATGACAATGTATGATATTTGTATCTTTAAGTTTCTATAAAAAAATGAACCAAAAAAGCTAACCTGCTAACTGCTTCTTATTTTTAGACGGATATGAGAGTGGTAATGATGTTCCAAGTTGTCAAACTATTTCTTGAATTCATTAACATTGATTCAAACAAACTAGGCGGATTCAGCTTGTGTACAGTAAATATAACATAGTACTTCCTCCCTCGTGACAGTATTCTTGTTCCAACTACATTTCTCTCATGGATCATCCATATTTGTAACAGACTTGCAAACTTTTAAACCCATGTATCATCATAAAGTGTGGAGTCAGATGCCCTCCAGCTGACAGGCTCTTGAGATTTCCCACTCAACATCCATCTTTTGATTGCACTTCAATGACAAAAAAGTGAAAATGTCGGAAATGAAAATGTGTAGAGTAAAGTAATGTGGGGTGATGATTCTGAAATGTCATCCAGAACCCTCTTAACTTTCTTGCTTTTTTATGTAAATGAGACATTCTGGGGGATTTGTTGTTGTCTAAAGTTAGCAGGACATCTTCTCTTTAGCCTGGGGTAAGCAAAAACACAATGATGTGTTGTCTTTTTCAGGTTCAGCCCCATCAACTTTCCCAGTGCCTTGTGGGAATTGGTGTCCAAAAAAACCCACTTATCACTGTAATGTGTGAGTTATATGGTTGAGTGATGGGTTGGAGACAGACTTATTCGTGTGTGATCTCTACCATGAGGCATGACTGCAGCGCGTTTGTAAGTCATTAGTTAGAATAACAGATGGAGGTAATGTACAGTGAGAGTATTACGGAGACCTTCATTATTCACAAAAAATCAGATTAATGCCACTGTGTTGGTAGGCATAATGAACAGTGGGTGGTGAGACGTTCAAATCCTAAAACAATGAGATTCAGCTGGAGGAGCTAGAATGAATTAACAAAGGGAGGGAGAGAGAAAGATGCCGAAGAATCCTATCAGCCGCCTCCACTTATTTCCCCGAAACACATCATTAAAGGTGGGGGGGCTTCCTTCCGATTTCTCAGCCAAAAAGTCAGAAACAATTACAAATCCAGGATCAGAGGGAGAGCGTTCCTCAAAGCTTACATTTTTGACTTTCAACTCATCCCATTCTCTGTGCCTGCTTTGATTTTTGAACCAGAAATTAAATTGAGACACAAGCGAGCTTCGCGGGGCGCCGTTCAGGGGAGAGAAACGAGAGCAGCCATTGGGCAAATATTGAAATCGGCGGATCGCATCAAAACTTGATCAAACTTGTCTGATGTGTTGGCGGCAGTGCATTAGTCACTGGGGGAATCCAATCAGCCAAACAAAATGAGCCTGGTGTGTGTTTTTTTCTTTCGAGTTGGATTGCCTTAGAGCGGCAGACTTGTTCTACAAGCAGCCCACACAGTGAAACTGATACAGACTGAGAAAACATCTGCACATTGATCATCATAACACAGCAAATTCCCCACGCAATATGTTGAAAGCAAAGGAGGCCCTATTACCCCCCCCCTTCCCCCCCCCATACTGTCTTCCATTTCCTCCTGCAGTTGCCATGGTGACACTTTTATAAAAAGAAAAAGATATCAAATGATTTGATGAGTTTCTACTTTTTCTCCATGTGGGTTGTATTTACTAAATAATCGGTTGCTTGCGTAACGGTCAGTGTCAGGAACTCTTTCTAAGCTCCCGGGGTCCGTTTCAGGATGGAGGGTTAACAAACTCTGAGTCCAACCCTGAACTCTGAGTGGATTTACCCTGAGATGGGAAACTCTGAGTTTTCGGTTCCAGGACAGCTGATTTGGGTTCCATCAACTCAGAGTAGGTTGAGAGGCGTGCACCACCACTAAAAGGCAGCATGAATGGAGCCATGATACTACGATTCACCATGGCAACAACCACAAACAAACTGGTCGGCGGAAATACTTTTGCACACGTACTGTGAGTTTTAACTTAGTTGAAAAAGCATCACAGCGGCTGCTGTAAAGTAGCGAGAATTGATGTGGAAGAAAATTGCTGCTTGAGTCAATGCGTAAGCTCTGATATAGCGTATTAATTTCATATTTAATCACATGTGACCTGTTATATTACTGGTGAAAACTGGAATGGCAGCAGGCTACTCTTATTTAATTTAGGTGCTATCCTGCAGGCAAAAAAGTAAACTACTACTAATCCCATTCTCAGGTTGCAGCATCATCACTAAGAGAATTATATTATTTACAATCAGTTATTTCTTTTTAATGTCTCTTACTGGTTTGTGTCCAGGGAACCCTACACACACGTTAAAACGTGTTTCAGAGTGAGTCCCACTCTTCTGATGGTGCTTTCCTACAGTGGCGTTACTAACATGCTCCGCATCAACAACGGTGTAAAGAAAACTGCCTTTTGCGAAAAAAACGTAATGCGACACAAATAATGTGCTGGGATGTAGAGCAGGTCCATGATGGGGGACGTCAGCGATATGAGGACGGATAGGGTTGTGTAGGCTCACATATCCATGTCCTGCACTCATGGATCCATTGTACATCCTGCACTTGCTGCTATTGCACTTCTGGTTAAACCTAAACTGCATTTCGTTGCCTTGTACCTGTACCTGTGTAATGACAATAAAGTTGAATCTAATCTCATAACTTTTAGACTGGGAAGAAAAAATGATACCATTCAGATAGGTAGGTATCTGGAAATGAAAATGCATCTATAGTCGGGCCTCAATATCATCTCCTGATGTATGTTTAACTCTCTGTGGAGTAATACAGCTTCTTCATCAACGGGGTCGTCGACACAAGGAATTGCCATGTTCAGAACAAAAACGTTACGTAGTCTTCCTAACATGGTTAATAAACCAAAACCAACTCTTTTTTTTTATTCATCCAGATAACAAACTGTGCTAAAATGCTCCTGATACAGACTGAATGAATGAATGAATGAATGAATGAATGAATGAGGAAATGATGAGTGCTGTGTCAGAGGCAGAGATGAGTGAAAAAAAACCTGCTCCTGACCAGGTTATGTTCACAGGCTCAGTTACCATAGTAACTGACTCTGAGGTTAAGTTACTTCTCTTTCTGAAACGGGCTGGAGTCACCCCCCCCCTTCTTTCAGGTTTGATTAACCTCCCTTTCTGAGAGTCGGGGTTAACAAACTCAGAGTTTTCACTAAACCTGCTTTCTGAAACGAAAAGCCGGTTTTTCTACATTAACACACAAGAAAAAATCGTATTCAAAAAAACATCAGACAACAAGGAAGGGTTAGGAGAGGTTCAAGACATGATCTGATATTAGTATCAGAAAAGCCTCCGATATAGCCTAAAATGCTGGAATCGCTAATGGTAAGTAATTTATGAGTTTATGCACGATCTGATTCCAGTTAATTTAGCCCGGAAGAAGATCTACTTTCAAGGTAGTTTATTTTTGTTATTGTTTTGTTTAGTTCTATGGCGTTTGTTTGTGTTTTATGAAGAGTTTAAGCTAAGCCAGGCCGATAACAGTGATGGGACCCATATCCTATCCTTACAGGGATACTAGTATACAGCTGTTGAAACATTATAAAATATATGACGGGTATATACACTGGTACTGGATCGGTACTCGGTATCGGCCGATACGCGAATCGGTATCGGGAGAGAAATATGGTATTGGTTTACTATAGCACATAAAGAACAATGAATGGGCTAATAAGTAACTGTTATGTCAATAGTGTGTTTCCAGGAGGTTCCTAATAAGGGCTAAGTTTGAAAAAAATAATTCTCTGGTTTAAATTTTTTTCTTCTTTTTTTTGAATGATCCAAAATCGATTTATAATCTCCAAAAGTCGATCTTTGTCTGTATCATATGATATGAAAGTAGAAGACCTAAGGAATCCATTGCTACTTTATCAGGGGTCCCTCTGTCACCTCCAAAACTCTGCAGTCTTATAGCGCTGCACTGGGCTGTGTGTTCATGTTAAATAAAAAGTAGATTCATGTAACTTTGGGGTCAGTTTTTAATGTAAAAATGTATACTTTTCAGCAGGGGCGGGGTTAGAAGGGGGCACGGGGTGCGTACACAAAGTTTAAAACATGTGAACATCTTTTCCTATTCTGTTTTGCCAGGAAATGCTTCCAACACGTTCGCATGGAAAATAGGCATTAGCCCTATTTTTAGCATTTAGCTCGAGCAGGCAGTGTGTAAGCTCTAACCTGTTAGATTTGAAGAGTTTTATCTGTTTTACTGATTTTTATATTTGTTTTGTTTACTGTAATCTTCTTATTGTTGTTGTTTTTTAGGTAGACAATTTTAAGATCTGTCCCAGGACGACGGATGAAAAATAGCCTTTCTGGTGCATTTACAGCAATGTTAATTAATGTACACTGTCCCTGTCAAATAAATTAATAAATTCAATTCTAATGGGAACCAAAATAAAAAGGGACTAGGCACACAGCTGAAACACTCGCACGACGCATCCAGACCAGATCCACCTCAGGAAATCCCTGACACCTTGATGATGCTTTAACTGTGAAGATTGTGTTTTTTTTATCAAAGCGCGTCGGCGTAGCAGCACGGCGAACTCCACTGTTACATCATGAAACAGGTAGTCGTTTGTTACTCGAGTGTACATTGTCCAATCTGCCCCAAATGTTGTAGACTTGGTTAGAGAATAGGCATGAGAGCAAGTACAGGTCCATAATGAGAGCTATAGTCACAGCGCCAACTACTACTACTACTACTATTACTACTACTACAGGTAAGCCCTGACAAAAAAAATATTTTTAATTTTCAACCAGTTTTTTAAAATAAAAATGAAAAGTAGTGATCCACATAGTTTGTCTTGTTAGATGAACAAAACATTACTGATTTAGAAGAAAAACTCTGAGTTTTGGTGTGTTACTGCTAAGTGGATATTTTTTTCTGGGTTTCTGTGCGTGTGTTTACGGAGCAGTAATGATGGCAGTCTCAGGCTGTGGTCACTTTGAATTAGTGGCTGTATCTCATCATCCATCCACACTACCTTTCTCCTGTAGTGCTCACTAGACCTGAGTCACTCTGTGTGTGTGTGTGTGTGTGTGTGTGTGTGTGTGTGTGTGTGTGTGTGTGTGTGTGTCAGTCAGCCTCGCTGACAGCAGCAGCCTCAGGCCAATCAGCCCCCTCTCCTACACATTTACATGCAGAAACAAACTGCATCCAAAGATCTTCAGATCTATCCATTCATCCATCTTTGCTCAGAAGTAGGGAACGATACACACACTCACACACACACACACACACACACACACACACACACACACCACACACAGTCTTGTCACATCCATTTGGGCCATGAGTAACCCTGAGGGTAGACCTTTCTTACCTTGAGGGGAGTCTGCTGCTTCCTGTTAATGGGGACAACCCTGGAACCTCAAGGTCCACCACACACACACACACACACACACACACACACACACATGCAGCGACCACCCCATTAGTCACAGTTTGCCAGAGGAATCACCACCCTCCTGTCACTAAGTTGAGTCACAGCCCCAGTATAACAAACTCTCTCACACACACACTCACATGCTCATGAAAACCCTCATTCTTTATAGTTTTGACCTCGTCACTAACCTTTAAGTGACTTCCTGTTAGAGGTGACCTTTGACCCTGCCCTCGGGCATTCCTTGCCACTGAATACCTTACACTCACCATCAGGTTAGCTGTTTCCTTACTACAGCACGTCCTTCTTCGCTGGTGGCTCCTCCCCTTTAGGCCTCAATGCACTTGCACACAAAACACTCACATAAACACATGCGCGTATAAACACACGCGCACACACACACACACACACACACACACTGGACAGGCAGTGATGATGGAACATTTATCAAATAAAACAAAACAAAAAAACACTTATATATAACATTAATGTATGATGACAAAAACAGTCATTAGTGCATGATTATAACAACTGCTAATACATGTTTTCAAATCTGTCTCTTTTTTTTCAAAACTACACACACAAAAATGCAAAATACCTCATATCTCCTTCAAAATGAAAGACTGAGTGAAAGACTGAGGCTTATGGTTTGGGAGATTTGGTGTGTAGTTTGCTCTTTGAGTGAGAGGTTTCAAAATCCGTGTGACATGAAAAGATTTTGTGTGCAACCTTGTTTTGGTGGAACATTTGCATGCCACAAAAGAAAATGCTGCATACAACATTAAATGAAGTTAGCTGTTGACACCATACAGTAACGGGAGCTATTTAAATTAACTGGATAAATGGTTAAATCTCATTGGCTCTTACCAGTGTATCTAAATGTGTGTCCATGTGTAGCTATTCATACTGTGTAATTGTAAAACTACGTTATACAGGGTAATAAAAGTAGTAATAGAGTTGGTAAAGACTCTGTCTGTCCTCTCCTGTGGCTTAATGATCACAAAGAGAACCAACTTGGATCGAATGTGTCCTGTTAAAGTGAGATAGGAAAAATAAGGATAAACGCAAATATTACATGCATATCTCTTCCAGCCTTTTTCCGGTCTGTCTCTCTCTTGGTCCCTCGTTCTCTGTTTTTCCTCCCTAAATTGGAAAGAATCCATCTCTCGAACATTTACTAACCTTGGTTTGTTAGAAGCATGAAAGACATTTTTGTCAGTTTAAAAACCTGCACTATTGAATCGATAAAACATTCTTCTATTGTCTGATGGATTGAAGGTTCCTGTTTGACTGAAACATATTGCTGACGTGCTGCAGTAAATATGTTTTTTTTCTTTCAACTGCGTTTGAGGTATGAGGTTTCGATGCAGTCAATTTTTGAACATGTGTTCTCATTCCTTACTCCTCCATTGTTACATTCAAATAAAAGCCTGCCTCCTCTAAATCATTTACATGAACTCAATAAAATCTCTTCTTGGACATGTATCATGTTAAGTATGTTTTGTAGTGTTTTTCATTGTTTGGTACTGTTGAGTGCTTTTCACAGCCATTTAAATAGGAAACATCCAGCAGTTATGAAGCACTGCAGCATCCCCATGTGTCTGCACACGGAACTGCATTCCAATGTGTTCTGGCAGGAAAATGGGTGAAACTGTGGTAAAAACAACACAGGAGGGGAGGAGAGGCTTTCAAAGTCCCTTTATTGGACAATTTTTCAGAGAAGATGCACAATCATAGAAATCAAAAACAATAAAATAAGACAAAGAAAAACCTAAACAAAATGTAACCCTTGTGTTGTCCTCCCGGGTTAAAAAACAGACAAGCATTTGACTTTTTTGTTCCTTTTTCAGACTTTTCTTTAGTTACTACCACTAGTTTTACACTACTTTTTGGAATTAATGGTCAATAACCCTCATTTATATAGAATTGTACCTAATATTTGTGTTAAAAAAGCAGAAATTATGAATTACTTTAACTAATAGTTAAGATCAGAGGAACGAACACATGAGTTTAGTCAGGAATGAAAGTGATCATTTGTATTTACAAAGAGCAATGTATGGAATCTAATCCATTTTTTGTGGTTATTTGGTTAAAAAGAAACTCATATTTCAGATATAGACATTTTTTTAAAGGGGTCAAATCTGACCCGAGGACAACACGAGACCAAACAAAACAACAGAAAGAAAGTGCTTTTCTTAAATAAAAACTATCCACCAACGCTCCATCCTTCCCCTCTAAGCAAACCCCTTCCCCCTCCTCTCCCATAGCACACAAATGACTGAAATCCAGCAAATTGTCACCCTCAATTAGGACCTTGGTACTGACTCTACGCTACAAGCACCCTGAGCCCGGTTCAGTGTCTTTTTGATTTCTGTATTTTGGACTAAAAATGACTAATTCCAAAGAAAAAAACCTCCATGAAACCCTGAAACCACCTTTTAAGAAGCTGTAGCAGAGCTGACAGCCGAGGTACAAATAAATGTGCTAGGGTTTTCACCTGAAAAAAAATCCCTCCCCCAGTACTGGATCCAGGTGCACTCTGTATCTGTTCGTAGCTATAGCCCCATGTACAATCCTCAAATGAAGGTCTGCTTCCCGCTTTTCAACGAGCAGCTTCAGTCCACCTCGACTCCTTCAGCTCAGCCAAAGACCGCATGTTCAGGACCTTTATACAGGTATAATAAAGCGTTTTTTCTGCCCTGCAGCTTGAAACTTGTTCAGGTGAATGGGTTGTAAAAGACACTAGCTGGCCTGCTTCCCCCCGCCACTCCCCCACAGCTGCGGTGATGGTCAGAGAGGGGAAACTGTACTCCCACCCCTCACTCCACTGATCACACAGAGTCTGATTCTCTACCACAGTTCGCTCAGGTTGCTCCAGGGCACAATCTTCATTCTCCACCCTGTCGATCAGTCTGATGGAGGTAATGTTGCTACTCGCTCTTAGGACGTCAACAGATGCGGAAATTACCTTCATCAGGTGACCCAGTTTGGTACACCCAGCCTCTCTGAGACTGGCCCACAGGCTGGCACACTGTAATGTTCAAGTCGTTAAAAAGGTTAGAAAGGTTCCTCAAACAGTCACATTCCCAGAGTTTTATTTGCATCACAAGTACATTTTAGTAACTGCTACACCTGCAGCACAAAGTGTTAGAAAGAAGTCAGCCCAGTGAGGTCCATATCCTCAGTTTGTAAGAGGAAAAGCTGCTTGTTGTAGCCCAACCGCCCAGCTCTCCTCAGCAGCCACAGCTGTATAATATTCTTTGGGCAGTCTGGAGTCTAAAGGAGGCAATATTTGACTGGCTTTGCACCAGCCTGCCCCCCTTCAGCTACATGCAGGGAGAGAGCTGCTGCCTGAACCCAGTGCCGACCCGACAAGAAGTCAACGACGGCCCTCTGAATAACAATGAGCCTGTGCCAAAGGGTCGAGGCAACCGAGTTATTGGCAATCAAAAATCTTCCCATACTACAGCTGGGGTTGCAGCCACTGCCATTTAGACAACCGATCGCACACAGAAACTAACAGTTTCCAGTACCTGTCATGATGATGAAAGTAATCTAATCTAATCAAGTATTCAATTCAATTCAAGGGGCTTTATTTGCATGAATGTTTCAATAACAATGTTGGCAAAGCATCAGACAAAACCCAATAAACAGTTCTATGTAAAGTAACACAATATTAGGATGCGTTTCTGTCATTTTACAAATTATTTATTCTATACACTACATCTTTTCAATTCCTCACTACAGCTGTTCCATAAATTCACTATAAGGGGGCAATCAAGTTTACAGGATATTTAGATCTTTATTTAAAATCTTTAATGTTAATGTGAATGTTTGCTTTGATATCATGTGTTTCCAGCGTAATTCATTATCCAATATCACTCCCAGAAATGTAAACAGGCACTCTTTCTGATTTCAAAGTCATTAATCATGACTTTGCTTGAATATTGTTGCCCAATTGCCCGGAAAATATGAATTCAGTCTTACGTAAATTTTGTGTTTTTGTTCAAAACATTTTTTTTTTCACTGTGTTCAAAATTTGTTTAAATTCATTGCCACAACAAACTTAAATAGTGTCATCTAACAATGAAATGCATTTTAACCCCAGATGTATTATTTATAAACAATAGCTGGGCCTAACACTGAGCCTTGGGGAACACCGCTAGTAACCTTCAGTAATTGTGAGTTAAGTAAGAGAATGCTACCCCCCTATAAGATAAGATAAACCTTTATTGTCTCCTATAGGAGAAAATTGTCTTGGGCATTTGAGAAAAACAAATGGTGACACATCACACACATACATACAACACACAAAAAACCTACAAAGAACATAATCATACATTATCTCATCCAATGCTTCAAAGAAGATCGAATAACCACACGCAATACCCCCCCCCCCCCCCCCCCCACACACACACACACACACACACACACACCTTCCCCCACATTCACAGGACAGAAGAGAACCCACTGCAATCCTCCCCCTCATATTGCACTTAATGTTGATAATGATTGCACATTTCCCGTTAACTCAATAACTTCTGTATTGCACAATGCCCAATTGCATACTACCATATAAAATTTACATAGCATATAATGCATACATATATATATATACACACACACACACACACACACATCTTATCTGTTATTATTCATTAATCTGATTGAAAGCAGCACAAATGGGATGTTGTACCTGTTAAGCTTTGGTAACCTGTACCTTCTACCTGAAGGCATCAGCTCAAACTCACTATACAGGACGTGATTTGAGTCGTGGGGGATTTGGAGACCCTGATTCCTCAACGCCTCCACAAAGAGCTCCTGAAGAGGAGTTGTTGTCATTTGGCCAATTATTTTTGCAGCCCTTTTCATCAAGTTTTGGAGCTGTGATTTTAATTTACCGGACAGGTTATAGAACCAAGCCATAATGCCATAACTACCAATAGATTCAATGGTTGCCTTGTAAAACAGTAGCATATCTTTGTCCACTCCATGAACTCGAAGTCGTATAAAAAACTATATACGCTGACATAGCTTTAAGCAAACATACTCCACTTGATGGGACCACTGCAACTAACAATTCTAAAATCTAATAGTATCTAAGAGTATCAGAAAGAGTAGAGTTGACCCATACCTGCTGCTTCCCTCTGTTAGAAAAGAACCATACCATTTAATAATGAAGGGGTTCATTTCTATCTATCTATCAATCTATAACAGTGTCTGAGGGAGACTAAAATTAAATGCAGAGCTGAAGTCCATAAATAATAATGAAACATAAGCTGATGGATATTCAAGATGCTTTAAGACAGAGTGTATAGTTTTGATTAAGGCATCTTCAGTACCCCTGCCATTATTATTGGCTAATTGGTAGGGTCCAAGAGATGCTGTACCTCGCTCCTTAAATTACCAACCATCATACGTTCTAATGATTTCATTACTATTGAGGTTAGCGCTACTGGTCTATAATCATTATTATGCTGTGAGAAGGGCTTTTTGGGCCCAGGAATGACAACAGATGTCTTCCAAATAGTAGGGATGGTAAGTATCGACAGAGTGTTGGAATAGAGGGCTCCAATGAGTCAGCTCATCTGAAAATGTTTTCAAAGCAAAAGATAAAATACCATCAGGCCCACTGGCCTTATTTCTGTTCAGCTTTTTAAAAACAATGGTAACAGCATTAGGGTTAATTATTATTCTGTCTTGTATCGGGTCACATGGTAGTGACATAGGTCTCTGCAGCAGATCACATTAGTTTCATGATCCAGATCAAAAGGTTTGTAGAAGGTTGGCTCAGTTGGTACAGCAGGCGCACATGTACTTAGAGGTTTATGCCTCGACGCAGGGTTCCAGGGTTTGAGTCCGAA
>NC_045752.1:21532583-21541046 GCF_008692095.1 Etheostoma spectabile
AATTTCTTGCATGTCTTCCCCCCCCCCTCCCCTTTCTCCCCTGGCTGTCCTGTCCATTAAAAGGTGAAAAAAATAATTAAAAAAAAATAAAATGTTTGTACAAAATGTTAAAATCATTAGCCTTGTCCAACTTATTCCACACATTCAATTCATTCTTTCCAGAGTTCATGTTAGTTATTTTCTTCAGTGTCCCAACAATTTTTTCAAATTAGTCACTGAAAAGGCTTCCCTAACACGTGTACTATGTTCCTCCCGAGCCGTCTTAATTCCCCCCCTCAGGTCTTTTTGAATTGATCTCAGCTTCATTAAGTCGTTGTTCCGGAATGCTATTGTGTTCTTCCTGATCAGATGTTTATGTTCAGGTGTGATATGGTCTTTGTTGTTGGGATATATTGTGATAGTCTTTTTTGCATAACATTATTCAAAAAATGAACATCATTCTGTGTTGCAGAACACTTAAAACTAGCAATTGAGACCATAAACCCTTCATGAAAATCTTTACTAACATAATAAATCAAGTGAGAAGTGGGTCACTTTCTCATAGACTTCTGCAGAAAAAAGTTGTATTAAAGCAGAATGAGCCTGTTTATTGAATTAGTGGTCATGTGTTTTTTTTCTGCTATGTAAAAAACACATTTTTAGGTGTGTGTGCGCACGTGTTGTGTGTGTGTGTGTGTGTGTGTGTGTGTGGTGTGTGTGTGTGTGTGTGTGTTCTGGCTGATTTTCACTAAATACAAGTTGGGGTGCTTCCTTGAGTGTGTAATGTTTTTGTCCTTTGATTGCTAGCTTGTAGCAAAGCTAGCAGTCATTTCAAAAACGTTTTGTCTAACTATCTATCTATTATTGTTTGATTGCGAAGGTTAGTTCAAAACGCCATTGGAGTGACAGCCTTTGTTGTGTTTGATTGCTAGCTTGTAGCCAGCAATCATTTCAAAAACGTTTTAGCTATCTATGATTGATTGATTGCTAACGTTAGCTCAAAATGCCATTCAACTGACAGCCTTTGTTATGTTTGATTGCTAGCTTGTAGCCAGCAGTGAACCAACTTTCTTATGTAGGTCCATTTTTGACATTACAGAAGTCTCTTGTTAGCATCTTGTATGCTACTTGTCATAAAGTGAAGCATGAGCAACTCAAATCGGCACTCGCCTCACATTGGGCAGTGAAAACATCCTTGGTCACTTGTTTTCCTGTCGTTGTTTGTTTCCCGCCTTTTCTGATTGTTCTGCCCTGCCCTTACGTGCTTCACCTGTTGTGTCAGCTGTCTCTTGTTAGTCCTCATTTCCTGGTGTATTTAGTCCCTGTTCGTTGTCGGTTTCTTACATTCTGTTGCTGTTTGGATTTGTTGCCGTAACGTGTAAGTTTCTGGTCTTTTTACATGCTATCTTCTTTTCCGTGGAGTTATTTGTCTCTTGTTTCTGTTAGTTGGATTACTTTTTGTTTTTTGGACATCCGTTTCCTTCTTTTGTCCACTTTCAGAAAAGTAAAAAGTAAAAATGTTTTCCTGCTGCATAGCTCAACTTTTGCCTGCCTGCTCTCTGCACATGGGTCCACCATTCCATGCAACATCTGACAGAATCCCTCTTCAGAATACAATCCAGCTCTCTTTTTTTTTTTTTTTGTCCCTCTCTCGGGAATATGGCACGCCATTCAATTTCTGTGTGTGTGTGAGAGAGTGAGAGTGAGTAAGTGACAGAGCATTGGCCTTTGGTCCTGGCATTTCCTCTGTATCAGTGCTAGTGTGTGTGTGTGAGTGTGTGTATGTAGGTGCATCTGTGTTATCTCTCAGCTTGCAGCATGACTGTTCACTGTGCTGACAGTGTGGTAATGGAGCCATTTTATCACACACACACGTACATGAGGAGTCCTTGGTTAGATTAACTTTTTTCTTCTTGCACCTGGAACCTAAATTATTTCATGTGTTAATTATCTCCTTGATGCTTTGAGGTGAAATGAAAAGGTCCCACCTCTTCACACTGAATCAGACAAAAACATCAAAGAATTCAGTTTTGGACATGCAAGGACAGATTTCCTATTTTTGTCAAGAACCTTTACCATTGTGTCAAAAAGGTGAATAACATTATTTTATTTGAACATAGTAAAAAATCTGGCTTTGCATTAGCTAATCCCAGGTTTCATTTTGTATTTAACTATGTGCTTAATGCTTCACTGCACCTTGCTTGCATATACAGTAAAGGTTATTTTAGCTGGCTAGTGATCGGTCATGACGGCGACGACCAACGCTTTACGGTCACGTTCAGGTCATTACCAACACAGTCGATGCTGTTGCTAATCTTAGTTAATGTTACATTGCACACAGGTGGCGGGGCAAGCCCCCAGGACCAGCACCTTGTCTTAAAACAACTATGGACTTAGCAGCCAACGGTGGAACTGCACCTCTACGGCCCAGAAAGACTTTTTCCATTGACTTTGCATGGCGAAAGAAATGCAGATATTATATTGTGGGTACATCACCTTACCATCCCGAATACTTGGTCCTTGTTTAAAAAGTCATGTGTTAAATATTTTTAACATTCATTAGTAGCCAAATCCAGAGTTATTAAACTATGATGAATGTGCATAATGAACGTGAGCAGACCTGCGGGACTGCACCTGCACACGTTGCCCTGTACTGCGCAACCTCATAACGGTTCACCCGAGGTCCTGTAGCTGCAATAATGGATATACAGTAGACCCTTAGCAAACACGACCAAGTGACGACGCCATGACGGACGTCAGAATCCCCGGAAGCACTTGCTAAACAGTGTAGTAGACAAGCAGAAAGTTTCAGTTTAAAATGGATACAACTAAATAAGTATTAATAATACTATGTCCTTCTTCATGGCTTATTCTATTTAATAACAAGTTGTCGTGCCGTTATTGGTCGAAGTAGGGCATCTGGTAGGTGCTCACAAAGAGCAGTATTTGGAGAACTTGGAGATAGCAGGATTGGGGACTGACCCTTACTAACTTCTTCCTAGTTTCATGTCATCTTTATTTCAACCATTGTTTTTGTATGTGTATTAAATTAAATGATACAGAGAAAGGCTTTCTTTTTGGTATATGTAGCTAGCTAAGTAAGTGGATAACTGATGATAGTAACAGGGCTGCCAACTCTCACACATTGGCCGTGAGACACACACATTTGACTGGTCTCACACGCCACACCCCCGATTTCTCACGCTGAAGTGTCAACCCGGTCGGTCAAATTTCTGAAAGATGAGTTTACCTATAGATCTACCTGTTGAGCCACTCATGATCGACTAGTTGTGCTTTCAGAGACTGTGAGGGGGTTCAAGAGCGCTCCCTGTCTGTGGAAGTTTCGAATTGTCGCCAACTGAAAACATTTTTTTTTCACGATCCATCCCAGGTGCATTTCCCCGGCTTCAGGTATGAGCTCTGAGTATTACAGACCCGTCCGTTGCTTTGTGACCACTCTCTCTGTAAAAATAGAGGTGAGCAGCGCGGCTGGTAAGCGTGGCGACTTCAGTTCATGTTAGTGGACTCGCTCTGCTGTGGACAGTGACGCGTTGCATCCGCGTAGACCTCCGATGAAGAGCAGCGTACAGCTCCTCTAAACTTAGACAGACCAGAGACCCAAATGGGCCTCTGTGTCTGTCAGACGGTCTGAGTGAGATCTATCATTTCAGCGGAGCAATGACATGCACAGCAGACTATGTTACAACTCTCTAAGTCTCGGACAACAGAGATGAGAGGAGTTATATTTTGAATGTGCATAAAGTTGTAAACATGAGCAGAAATCTGATGAACACATCTGAGCTATACTATATGTACTATACGATACTGCAACGTTGGGCCACTATTTTGCTTCTCTAACCTCGGTGAATCTCTAAATGTAACAACAACAACAATAATTCATTCAATGTTTTACAAAATGAACAAATAGTCTTTATTTTCCCAAAAAAGTAAATACAGTAAGTGGGGCCCAGAGGATGAGGGCCAAACATTACTGAGCCTTGGCACAAAGGTTAAAGGATTAAAATTTATGTAAATCAGTGTTTATCATTCTTTAGAATTTCAGTGGTCTTAGTTGATCCCTCAACATTAATTTAACTTTGGGTCCCTGGTCCCTACACCAGGGACCCCTGGACCTGTTCACCACAGACCCAAATCTTCTCAGCTGTTGCTGACATATGCTACTGTCTCTTCATGTGGTTCATTATGTTTGGCACATTGTCTGGGTCAGTTCTTATATCATAAGAAGTTAATAATGTAGATAATGTAAATGCTGAATGCCATAATACCTGTTGATACTATGACAATGCAAAGGCTCTTAACCCTACAGTTTTGCACATATCATGTAAGACTTGATTTCTCCATTTTTTTTGCACAAAACTCTCCAGAAAGTGCCATTTAATGGTTTATTTTTCCAAAAAGTTTCCTGGGGAGGCACACTCCCAGACCCCCTAGGGAGAGCCCCCTATCCCCCTACACATAACAAATCCCAATTAAAACCCTGAAGGAAAATGATGCTGAAAGAGCCAAAGAAAGTGCTTTGTATGTGGCAAAATATGGGTTGGCCCCCCAAAATCTCACTCCAAGGTTTGGGGAAAAGTTGGCAGCTCTGAGTAATGTGGATCTTCATCAGGTTGAAATGTTAGCAGGAATAGCTGGTTAACACAGCTGGTGAGACTAAGCACCCGGACGACCCCCTAAAAATTGCCAAAACGTTCAGTGTGGAACGATGAACCCCACTCGCACTAAACGGTTATCATCTTGACTACAAAGCGGAAGTTTTTCTAAGTTTGAAAAAATGACGGATGAACCGAGACACCCAGAGCAGCGACAGCTCAATCATATAAATGAAAAAACAAAACCTATAGTAGTTAATGCGTATTGTGACATAAATGCAAATAGGAGGATGCTGCATTGGCAACGTAGTTTCCACACGCTGAGTGTTTTAAGTCTTTTAAGATAAGTGTTACTTTTGGGACAATAGACCCTTTTTACGGTGACGTCATCTAACTTTCGCCTTTCCGCGTAGCAGGTTAACTTCACTTGCTGCTGTAACACTAATTTCCCATTTTACTGCGTATGTACCCTCTTCCCTCAACTGTTGACCACTAGCTAACTACTTGATGAAATTCCCAAAAGGTACATTTTCACAGAAGATGAGTAATACTTACCAACATGTATGCCTTTTCTTCCCCTCAAGGTAAACTGGACAGTGCTACTCAAAGAATTCAAGAGTTGGCGCGTCCAGTGTTCTTAGAATTTGAGATCCTGCAGCTGACAGTTAAGAAGCAGCATCCACTCAAGTTTTGTGTCACAGATGAGGACTATTGCTACTACACAAGATTCAGCTCAAAGGATGTCTTCACTGTGTTTTGAGAGTCTGTTTATCCCTCTGCTTCACGGCTTGTTCACTGGTCTAAGGCACAAAACGACACTAGTGACGCCTAGTCCTCAGTGAAAACTTCCACTTATTGATGAACTGTTTGTTTCTGTGTCGTGTTGCAGCTGGGCTTCAGGAGAAAACCTTTTCTACCATCTTTGAGGTCAGCCTGTCCTCAGTTAGCAGCATCATTAACATAATTAACATAACATGGGTTAGCTACCTTTTACCAGGTTCTTGGCTCACTGCAGGTGTGGACGACAAGAGAGCAGGGGCGGGCCACAATGCCTGATAAATTTAAGCTATACTGCCCTCAGGTGAGAGTTATTGTAGACTGCACTGAGATCCGCTGTGAAACACCATCTTCCCTCTCACTACATTCAAACCCTTTCGAGCTATAAAATTCACACCACCTTCAAAGGGCTGATTACCGAAATTCTACACAGGCTCCGTCCCCAACTTGGAAGTAACACGGAAATGTCAGATCTTACATTTACTTCAGCCTGGAGATTAAGTAATGGCTGACAAGGGTTTCCTGATCGAGAGGCTGTTGTCAGAAGTGGGGGAAACTCTCATCATCTCCTCAGCTCAGCAGGGAGGACACCGTGAAGACCCAGGTCATCGCCCGGCTGTGGGTTTTAGTCCAGAGGGCCATACGAAGGGGGAAGGAGTACCATATCTGGGATGAGGTTGTTCCTCTCTCCACAGCGCGTTCAGTGCATCAGCTGTGGGCCATCTGCTGCTTCATGTTGAACTATCAGGGACTTCTTGACGTCAAAGGAGACAAACAAGTCTGTTTTTGTCAACTTTAAGTCGCATATTTAATCTATTACAATAGACGTGCTTTTATATTGTATGTACAAAAACTTGTGAATTAACTTTGTTGGTAATTTAGTTGATCTGTTATATTGTTTTGTTGAGGGTAAGGCCTTTTTCATGGCTATTAATGAACGTAATGTGATTTTGTAAAGATAACTTTTAACATTGCTATGTGCTTATGTGTCATTGCTCTGATAAAACTATATTAAATGCATGTTTGCAAGCCACTGCTTCTAATCCTTTTTGATTTTGGTAAGAACATTAACAACATCGCAATCATTTTCAATTTGTGTATTTTAATACATAGAAGATATACAGTATAAAACACAATAAAGCCAAAGGTTCACCTTCCACATTTACCTTAAACTATTTACACATAAAATTCTGCCTTGTGTTTAATAACTTAACATTCATGTACATGTTCTAATAGAAATGAGCTTCTGTCGCATTGTGTGGATAATCTCCTCATCCCTAAAGATTCTCTCAACTGTGAAGTCACTGTGGCAAGCTGTAATGAAGTCACACTATTGAAGTCTGCTTAAGGCCAGTTGTCCTCGAACCTGATAGTAGCATTTGTGGCTCTTCTTAAGGCAGGCCTGGCCTTTAACTGTGATCAGGTGTTTAACTTGGGTAACGTTTTCAACATCGCAACCCTTAACCTCAGCAAGGGTTTAGCATCCGGGCTGGCTGCAAGGTGAGGTGGATCAGGGTGGATGATGAGCCCACGTCGTTTCAGAGAGACATCACACACGTCTGAATATTGCCACACTATCTCAGGTATCTCAGATCCAACCCTCTTTTCAAAGTAGCTGTCTGAGAAGTTCCTCTCAGAATGCAGTTTGCCAAAGCCTTGGCAGACAACTCCCCGTGAACATGGCATATCTCACGGAATCTGCTGGCCATTAGTCGGGGTTGGGGACCTGGCTCCACAGCTGGCATTCTCACTGCATTTGTGTTTCTGCTTCAATAGCAGCAGATATCTCCTGTGACACAATTAGGCTGTCCAAGTGGCATTGTCGAGTGTAGTAGGGCTCAAAATCAATTGGAAATTTGAAGCTGTAACCTTCAACAGGCAACTGAGGAAACTCGCTGGCACCTGGGTGTTTAATGATATCTCTTCTTTCAGAAGGGCACTGGTGAGATGGAACAGGGCCAAATTTAGAGTCCACCAAGTTAAGGCCCTCAAGCCCGTGCAGCAATTTTCATATGCCTGGTGGTGGACGGATGTCTTTCAGTTTCTCAGCACTGGCCATGACGTGAGGATCCGGAGTAGGCCCTGGCATGAACGTGAGATATGTCGAAATTTGATAAAATGTCACCTTATCTTTTACACAAAAACAGACAACCACACTCATACACTCTCTGTACATGCTTCTAATACAAATATAATAATATTGACTGAATGTCTATATAAAAAGTAACAAATAATTACTTTTGTTTGTGTTACTTTAGAAATGCATTAAAGTCTTTGTACAGGTGGGGGCTGACTCAGACTCACCATCATAAGCTCAGTACAGTGTGCACTCCACACCAGCTGGCTTACACACTGCCATATCATTGGTAGCCTCTGGTGCAAATCCCTGTGATATAATAATAAACAATAACTTGTTAAAAGTCAATATACGTTTTGCATCATCTTGTGTAACAAATAACTGACCTGTGTCCTAGGCCGGTGCCAGGTCTGCATTTCATTATAAACTACTGTACACATTTTTTAAAACCCATTTTCTTTTAATTAAGAACATTTGGCTGTTCTGAAACCTTTTGACAAGTAGTGTATCTGCCAACCAATTATGGAACATTTTGGGTGATCACAGAATCTTTCCCAGTCTTTATTGTTGTCAAACAACCCACCTTGGTTTTTAAAAATTACGTTATATATAAAGTTTAACGATACAAAATCAGACCTCAGACTGAGAAACCAAATTGATCCACAATGGAACTTTGTGGAATCATCCTTATTAAATCTATGCAACGGCAGCAAAACACAAAATAAAACTTCACTATCATATCATATTGTTAGAGAACTGTTTATCTGAGAAACCTGAGGCCAATGAGCCTCCTCATTGACCTGTAACATCGCCGTCTCACTGTCACCTCACCATTAACTATACTCAAGACTGTTTCAATACAGTTATTGGGAAAAATGCATTGAATACATTACTGAATATACGACTGACTTTTATCTTACATTTGAGACTCTGTAGCAAACATCAGTAATATTAAAAAGAAGCAGCAACAAGAGTTTGTGGCCTGTACTACTCAAAAATAACATCTAAATACTGTTT
>NC_045752.1:21541056-21545212 GCF_008692095.1 Etheostoma spectabile
CAGAAACTTGTTAGCTTATTTTGCTAGCATAGGGCTAATGTTAGCTAAAATAAGCTAAACACGTACCTTCATAATCAAACAGGTAACCTTAGGGTGACCAAACGTCCTCTTTTGGGGGGGGGTTATAAATTTGTGAAAATGTCCGATTTTCGCTGTTTTTCATGAGACTTAATTAGCATTAAGCGTGTACTTAAATTGACTGGCGCTTTGCACACAGTACTACGATTTTGCGTGACATAATTCCCGAGAGGCTGCCTAATATATAATATATTTTATTATATATTATGCTAGCACATATGTTTCAGTGTCTAATAAATGTGCTGGAGATCTCAAAGCTCACATGGACACCGAAAAACCTCATCATGTTACATTGAAAGGTTTTGAGAGATATTTAGTTGAAGCTGGATTTTGAAGGTGACACGGAATAGTACATTATTTCACATTTATTTATTTGAAAAAAGAGCTATTGTTTTGTTTCAGGTTGTTCCATAAGTTATTTTTATACCATTTAGTCATAATAAAGCATGATCATTAACCTCTGAGAAGCCGGTCTGAATTTGTGTCTCGAGGCCGGCCGAGTGTCTTCTTTTTTGGAAATCAAAATATGGTCACACTAGGTAATCTTCAAAGAAGAACTTGTAGCCTTTATCAAGTTTTGATCTCTAAGTAAGGGACCACTTGTCAGCAAGTTTTTCTACGTCGTTAAGTGGTATTGGTGGCAGATGTGAAAGGGACTGGGTGAACTCAATAGCCATTATGATGTGCTGCTGGCCTCCGGATGGGAACGTAACCCGAATCGCGGCAGAATGGAAGTTGTCTGACGTCACATGAAAAGGGCCTATTGGGCCACCATGGTGCCCACCAGCTAATGCTAGCTACCGCTAGTGATGGTCAAATGAAGCTTGGCGAACCACTGTCTTTATTTTCTGAGCTCACTAGATGGCGTTATCTGTCCAACAAAGGGTTGAAAACACACTGAATTGCCATTACTTTAACCTTTTTCTTTGAACAGAGAGCGCCATCTAGGGAGCTCAGAAAACAAAGACAGTGGTTTGCGTAGCTTCATTTGACCATCACTAGCGGTAGCTAGCTAGCTTGGTTGCAATTTGTTACCATGCAAGAACTCTAGTCTTTACATATCATGACAGTCTTTAATATTGATGTGAGATGGTATCAGACTTTATTCTCTTTAAAGTCTGTTCAAAGTCTTCTAGTGTATGGTAGGCCTAAGTTGTTTAAATAAATGTTAAAGTAACAGTCCAGCCATGAGCAGTGACAGCCTATGAGCCATCAGCAGTGTGGTAAAAGGTTCATATGCCTGCAGTGTAGGCACAGCTACTTTTCTCTCACAAAGGCTAATGCTAGCTGAGTTTAAGCCAGCTTTTTTTTTCTTTTCTTTTTTTTTCTTTTTTATGGCTCAGCGCTAAAGTGAAAGCTCCTGGGCATTTTGTCTTCATCCTGCCATCCTCTCATCAGCAGTAAAAGCCCTCAATTTACAGTGTTGGGAGGGAATGCAGTGTGCCACAGGGCAGCGGTTACACAGACAGATTACCTGCAAATCCTACCCCGGAGGAATGGAGAGCAGCCACATCAGCAGACTGCACGCCAAACACACACACACACACACACCTTGGAGTAAGACTACAACCAGACTGCACAGGGCCAAGCCACTTTATTCCTGATGCAGGAGGGAAGAGGGTGGTGCTGCCACGGTCCGAATGGCTAATGTGAAATATGAGTGGACTACCAGGGGAGCAGAGTTGGGAGGTGATGGAAGTCCTAATAACGGTTGAATTAAATGGCAAAGGTCGTAATGTTAGGGCCGGGCCATCTGCATGCTACAACCTGGCTGATATAAAATGCAATGTGATATACAAGATGGGTTTTTCTTACTGAACTCAGAAAGGAAAAATGAAATTTATTTTATGCCGAGGTAATTATTGGCTCTCTTTTAGCATCGTTGTGGCCCTAAGTTACATCAGAAAACTTGTTAAAGCTGCACTAATCTCTAGGCAATATAATTAGGAAACAGTCCATAAAATTTTATTGTTATGCAGATGGTTCGCAATTATATCTATAAATCAAGCTAGAAGAAACTAATCACTTTGTTAAACTAAAGCATAAGTTAAGGACATAAAAATCTGGCTGACCTACAATGACCTCATGTTAAACTCAGACAAAACTAGAGTTATTGTACTTGGCCCAAAACACTCCTAAAACGCATTATGTAATGATATAGCTGCTCTAGATGGAGTTGCCCTGGCCTCCAGCAGCACCGTTAAAAATCTCAGAGTCATCTGTGTTTGTGATATGTCCTTTAACTCCCACAAAGAAACAACCTTCAAGGATTTTTTGTCCTGCATAACATTGCAAAACAATAGGCACAACCTGATTAAAAACGATGCAGAAAAACAAGTTCATGCATTTGTTACTTCAAGGCTGGACTACTGTCATTCCTTACTATCAGGTTGCTCAAGGGACTTTGTCAGCTGGTGTGAGCTCAACCAGCTTCAGCTCAACACCAGCAAGACCAAGGAGATGATTGTCGACTAGAGGAGGAAAACATCCCACCGGGTGAGCATCCAGGGATCGGACATTCAGGGAGTGGAGCGTTACAAATTCCTGGGTGTTCACCTAAACAGTAAACTGGACTGGACTAATAACACCCATGTTCTATACAAGAAGGGCCAGAGTCGCCTCCATCTGCTGAGGAGACTCAGGTCCTTTGGAGTGGGCAGGACTCTCCTCAGGACTTTCTATGACTCTGTGGTGGTCTGCTGGAAGGGGGGGGGGGGCAGACTCAATAGACTCATCAGGAGAGCTCTGTCCTGGACTGTCCTCTGGACCCCGTAGAGGAAGTGGGGGAGAGGAGGATGTTAGCTAAGCTGACATCCATCATGGACAACACCTTTCCCCCCCCTACACAACACTGGGGGGTCCCTGAGCAGCTCCTTCAGCAGCAGACTGATACCCCCCCCACGGTGTAAGAAGGAGAGGTACTGCAGGTCCTTCATCCCTGCCGCGGTCAGACTCTACAACACCTGCACCACCTGATAGTGTTGGAGTTTCTGTTCCTGTTTTACCCACCACACACTATGTATATCTTTAATATCTGTATTTATAGTTTTCCATTATAAAAAATACTTACTTAGTACTTACTTTTTCAATATTATTTATATTATGGTCATACTTCAATATCATTTAAATTATAGTTACTTCCTTTTGTTATATTATTTAATTACATTTTCAATTTAATTTTAATGTCACTTACTTACTTTACAATACATTTTATATAATGCCACTTTACATTCATTCAGTACTTTTTGCACATTGTTGCTTGTCTGTTGTATGTTTACTTTTTTGTTGTGTTGCTTTTTACTGTGGAAAACTGCTGCTGTGACAAGGGAATTTCCCCACTGTGGGATGAATAAAGTATCATCTAATCTAATCTAAATAAGTCACTTAACACTCTAGCTGATCCAGAATGCCAAGAACAAGGATAAAGGAATATATTTTTCCTGTGTTAGCTTCTCTGTGCTGGTCTCTTCTAAAATCCAGAATTGGAGTTATTTATTTTAAAACTGCTTACACGCAGAATCTTTTCTTGTCACACGTTTTTTTTTTTTTTTTTTAAACCTCTCTCAAAAGAGCAAAACTACACACCTAATCTGCCAAACCCTGACCTATTTCTCAGCCTTTCACACTTCTCAATTGCATTAAACACTTTTTTCAAAACACTACACACAATTCTGTACCTAAAACACAAACCTAACCTTTCCTTTTATAAACATAACCATTCAAAATGATACACGTATTCATCAGGTCACACACCCGCACCACACATGTGGAAACACTAGGCTCGTTGGAGATCAGCCAGGTCTGTGCAGATTGGATCACCGGCGATCGCCGCCCAATGCATGCTGGTTAAATTTGTGTCCAACATGATCCCGACTTGCTCTGACGCCATGCACACGTAGGCAACGATAATCTCACGAGATCAAGGCGGGCAGCGCAGTTGCAAGACCCAGGCGGACCCAGGGCATGCTGGGAAATGCTGGCCTCTCAGCTGATTTAACAGCTGATTGGTTCAGAATTGACTCAACATGAAGTTTTATATAAACTTTTTATTGTTTTTGAATCGGAGGGATTTTAATTG
>NC_045752.1:21545222-21550916 GCF_008692095.1 Etheostoma spectabile
GATTTAAAGGCTTATTCTGTCCAGAACACATGTTGTGTGGCTGATAGTGACGTTTAGAAGTCTGATTACGAACCATCTACAGTGTGTTGTTAATTAAAATCAGCAAAAGGTTGCATGTAGAGCATTTGACAGCTACTCTGTCATAATTAAAACAATTTTGCAATGCCAATAATAGACAGAGCAAGGGGAGGAGGAGGTAGAGGCAGGGGTAAACAACAAGGACAAATTCAAAGACCAAGAGTTGGAAAAAGAGGGGGGTGGAGAATGAGTTGGAAATATAATATATATAAATAAAACATACAGTATATATATATATATATATATATATATATATATATATATATATATATATATATATATCAAGTTAAAATTTTTAGCTGTTTTAAATGTTATTTAAAAATGGAACGCCCGAGTGGTATTTGAAACTGGACGCACATCGTTGGTAACTGAAGGAATGGGAATTTTCTGTCCAATAAACAAAGGCAGAGATCTGACTCCAATTACTTAAATGCCCGCGCATCTGTTGAGCTGTGGGCTCATGAAAACTAAGTCTAAGTAGCAACAGACCATAACACTTGAGCTGCTTTTTAATAATCGTTGACTTAATTAAAAATAAGTAATGAAGCCTTTTACTCGGGAATGGGAAGTCTTTCCTGTGGCCATTTATTTGTGTTATATTTGTGATACAGGATCAGGTTTAGTCTATATCAACGATAGACGGGATAGTTCAGGTGACGCCAGAGGTTCCGCCGCATGTCCGTTACCTTCCTCTGTGTTGGCGTTGGATTTATGATGCTTTGGTTAACTGCTCCTCAGATCTCTGCAGGTTAAATCCAGACAGCTAGCTAGACCATCTGTCCAATCAGAGTTTAATGTTGCACGACTAAAACAACCTTTGAACGTACACATGTTCCACCAAAACCAGTTCCTTCCTGAGGCTATTTACAGAGGCACCGTGGCTCTGTGTAGCGCCGTTGCGCAACTGTGATTGGTTTAAAGAAATGCCAATAAACCAGAACTAGAATGCTGTGTGGACTGGAAATGTGAAACTAGATCAGGTTTAACCTCCACAGCCGTGGCCCCATATTCCTGTCTGCATGCTTGGTGTTAAGTCACGGAAGGCGTTCTCCAGACTGCAGATAGCGGGTTTGGCAATCTACTGGATTAACCTTAACGAGATCTGCTAGCCATCCACAACCATGGATGTATAATAAGAACCTAATGAGTCCACAACGTTATTGTTGCATCGCTTTATAAATTCCCAAACTATGGCGCGCCTCAGGGCCCAAATCAAAGAATGTGCAGCCGTTAAAAAACAATCCTGATTCTTCCTTTCAAATCCGATTCTCAATCAATTATCGATTCTGATTCTTTAAGGGTTGGAGTTAAAACTGGTCACATGCTTCTTTAACAGATAAGAGGAACATTTACTTTCAATTAAATCTTGATTTACAGTTTTACCAGGCTTTTAAAGCCACACTTATTGTGCTCACAACGAGCGTCTGGAGTGGAGGTACGGTGGGCGCTACGGATACCAAATTTTTTTTTACTTTTTTATTTGGAAGCAATGATTGGATTTACAAACTATATAAATTAAAAAAAAATCCATTGGAATCAAAGAAAATGGTGTTCAGCTGGGCATTTACTGTTACATAAATAAGCATTGGTCACAAAACAATGACAGGTGGTTGATCTTTCCACATAAGTCTATATCCTTTAATATAACACATTTAAAACCGTCACATTCAGCAGAGACATTTAAACCTTTCAATTGGAGTTCCAGTTCAGCTTAGTTTGTGTGGTCTGAAGGGACCGAGGAGGGGATGTAGTGGTGGACAGCTGTTATTTCTCAGCAGGAACGACAAGCAGGATGATCTGCAAGCTTCTGTTGAAGGAATCTGGGGAAACAGAAAACCGTACAATGACACGGGACTTGGGATGGACTCGCAATGCGAGTAAACATTTGCATAGTAAAACACAATATATTTATATTGTTATTATTAGGGTGCACTCTCTCATCTCCGCTGTTGTGGCCATTTTGGCTTACTATGTGGAGGCCAATGTCCGAGTCCGTGTCACATGAGAGAGTGACATGGAGGCGAAACAGCTTCCTTTTACCTCTCTACCATTTTCCTCTAGTCTTTCCGCTGTAACATGTATGTTACGGCGCTGACCATCAGACCACCCTGCACGCACACAGACACCCACACCCACACACACACACACACACACACCAACACTCCACGCAAGAATCAAACTGCTGTGAGGCAACACAGTTACTTACCTGATTATAACTATATTATTATTATACTACCTGATTCAGACTTAGGACATGCGGCATAAGCATTCTCTAACAGTACAGTATATGGAAAAAAAATCAAATTAATATTTATCACATACACAATCACAACGTGTAGTGAAATGCTCCAGAAAGCATCTAATAAGTAGACTACAATATTTCTTATTGAAACAATGAAACAACATTTCAGTGTAAAGGCCTATTCACACAGGACTAGTATCACCAGGAGGCCTCATGTGCTTTCAACCAAATGAAATAAACCAATGTCAATGTTAAGTGCAGGGCATTTTAACAGGATAAGAAAAGTCTGTATTTTACGTGGATTAATTAACATTATCCCCAGCATATAAAATGTCAAGGCTCTGTCATAACTTTTATTTCTAATTGCCAACCTTGCAGCCTTTACAATTCTGAATCATAAAGATGTCCATTGGCAAGGGACTCATTTTTTAACACAAACTCTATGTCAGGTGAAATTTGGTCTGAAATTGCAGTGGTATTATTATTTTTTTTTAAATACACAAATATTAAATAAATTCAAATACACACGTATTCCAAAATTAATACTAGTCCTGTTTGAATAGGGCTTAAGTTTCAGAAAGAAAGAAAAACAGTGAAAGTTAGCAACTGCCTCTGAAGAAATACCAGCATTATTTTCCTAATATCGTTGCAAAACATTTGGGGGTACTTGGGGTAAAAAACAACAACTGTAGACCATCTGTTCTAATCATGTGTGTTGTTGAATGTGAAGTCCCATTACATATTAAGTAGGGATGAGCGAGTACAGCATTATCTGTATCTGTATCTGTATCTGTTTACCACATGAATTATCTGTATCCGGATCCGTACTCGGACTGGGCCGGGCCTAAACCGGAAGTGGTCAGATTTAACCCGGAAGTGGGTCAGCTGACAGTTAAAAAAAAAAATCTCCGATGGCAGAGACGCAACGGGAGTTGCATTTAAACCAAGCAGCATGTCTGAAACCCACGTTCACCAGAAATCTACTGGTTACTATGTAAGGACTACAAACCCCACGTTCACCAGAAATCTACTGGTTACTATGTAAGGACTACAAACCCCACGTTCACCAGAAATCTACTGGTTACTATGTAAGGACTACAAACCCCACGTTCACCAGAAATCTACTGGTTACTATGTAAGGACTACAAACCCCACGTTCACCAGAAATCTACTGGTTACTATGTAAGGACTACAAACCCCACGTTCACCAGAAATCTACTGGTTACTATGTAAGGACTACAAACCCCACGTTCACCAGAAATCTACTGGTTACTATGTAAGGACTACAAACCCCACGTTCACCAGAAATCTAAAGGTTACTATGTGCTGTGATTATCACAGAACGCTGCGCGGCCAGTTGAGGAGTTTTATTCAATCCGAGTACAGATATTGACTCATATTACTCGTATAATACTTGTACTCGGCTAAAGTGCTTTAGCCATACCGGATACTTGTTTCAGCCGGATACTCGGATCACCCCTAATATCAAGTAATAACTTACCTAAAGCCTTCTGAAGCCATTTTGGTCTGTGTTTGAAGTGAATGAAGATATAGTAGGCGGGGATGCCCGTGAGGGAAATGGCAAATCCAATCCCTGTGTTGACCGGGTCCGAGTACAGAGACAAGAAGACCATGAAGAAACATGTGAGGCAAAAGACCACTGGGATGAAGAGCGGGACCTGTGGACAAATCGGGAGTGCCGTCTGTTATCAATAACTGTCCCCATGCTTGGACACTTTGAGACTAATGTTCTATCAGGATATCTGTTCATATGTGAATATAAATGATCCTATTATTGTTTTCAGTTGATGTAATGGTGCCAAACTAAAGTGTAACTTTGCACCATTTTAATGGGACATTTTAACCATTTAATTTAGCTTTGTCTTTACAAAAGTCGGCAAAAGGAAACCAACAGTGAAAACCAACCACACGCTGAAGCGCCGCGAATAGCCATGAAGCGTAGATTCGTGCCTGATCACACGCCTGGCCCTTCATACCGGACGCCCATTTCTCCGCAGCAGTCACAAAGCTCTCTCTCACTCTCTGTGTGTGTGTCACACTCTGTCTATCCGTCCTTCGGTCTCTCCCTCCGTGTGCCTAATTGCTTGTCTCGCTCTCAGCGGAGAAATCAAGAGAGCCAAAATCCCCATGAACCTGGGTGTTTTAATGTGAAATTTGTTTTATATTGTAAAGTTTCCGGCTGCACCGTGGCTTTCCTGTATGTGATTACCTGCCTGGCTTGACACATTTGCTTGCAGAAGAAATAGAGGAGACGAGAAAACAATCGCTGCAGCGCGGGGGGGGCTGGTGCTAGCGATTGCAGGTGTTATCAACGAACAGATTGGATAACATGGGGAATGGAAAAAAACTCCTCTTCACGGCTCTTTGCAGCTCTTGGCGGCTAATTGTGGCCGTTCCGTATCCGGTATGTTTTGGCTGTAGTTTGGCCGTACTAAAACACAGGGCAGTAGTACTTGATATGCTTTTCAGCGTCTCAGACTTGTCTTGGACTCGTTGGTATTTAGACTCAGACATTTCTCGGACTCGTCCATTGGACTCGTCAAATATACTCGTTGGTCTCGACACATCACATCAGAACACTATCATCCATCACATTTTTCAAAAAGGCATACAAACAGCTCCTTCTTAACAGTTACACTTGCATTAATCCAATTAATTAATCCTGGTATTGTCCAAGCCTTGTTTGCATCGTTTGTCGTTGTCTAGCCCAGCTTATGTCTTGTATAAATGTCTTTGTCCTTATGTAACTGTATTGTTGTTTCTAGTTGTCGAAATTTATTTTTCCATATCGATGTCTTGTATTACTGTCCGTCCTGACGTGCTGTAACCATGTTTTATGTTTCTACAGAACAGGAACCTGCTGAAAACCAGTTTTTAAACTGAGTCAGGCCCGTTTTTATATTGTAATGTAATGTTACGTTTTCTAACTTTCCTGTATAATAAATATGAATGACTGAATGACAGAGTCCAGCAGTAAATGCTTTTTTAGAAAGGAACTCCCTCCTTCAAAACAAAACGCGCTTGTATAGAAAACAGGTGTTGGTTCATGGACACAGTTAGGTTACTTACTATATACAAGAACAAGACTGGAACACAATGAAGATAAGTGACTTGTATTTAGGTTAATGTTGTGGCACAGATTCCGCTACAGCTGTGTACAGTTGTGGAAACACTGACCTTAAAGGGGCGGGGGAGGTCAGGTTTGGTATATCGGAGGTAGAGTAAACCCAGAACCACCACGCCGATGAACAGCCACCGCAGGAAGCTCATGAAGTTCAGCAGGCTGTAGATGTCGCCTACAAACAGCTGGAGCATTGTCATAGGGTACTGCACAAACACACACACACACACAC
>NC_045752.1:21550926-21556181 GCF_008692095.1 Etheostoma spectabile
ACACACACACACACACAAAAAAAAGATTTGTACCCAATTTGGTAGCTGCAGTGGTTTTTATAGACCACAAGTGTCTTTTTCTACCACGGCCAAAGACAAATATTCTCATTTGTGATTGGCTGGCAGGTATCCATTAAAATCTATTTTTATGATTGTTTAACCATACTGTATGTCAGCATGCAAGTTATATGCAGGAAACCAAAGCAACATTATGCATCACGATACCTGCAGATGCTAATAAACATGGAATATTACGAGTAGTATTTGATGTAACATTATTATTAGTCTTGTCATTACAGATTGCTAAATGCTACCTCCTCTTTCAAACAAGGGTTTTAGTGGGAATTAGTGTTGTCAGTATTGTCTAATGAATAGTTATTGTTATTATTATTATTATTCATATTGCAGTAAACTGACCAGTATGAAGACAGCAGCCATAGGAGTGTTTCTGTGGACATGGATCATTGACAAAACCTCAGGGAGATGTCCTTCACGTGATGCCACATAGAACATTCTGGGGAACACACACACACACACACACAGATACACATACAGAAATGTGAGCAAGAATGACATGAAGTTAATAGTGAATTAATTGATATATGACCTAAAACATGCCCATTCAATCTCGAATCACATTCAATCAACAACGACATTAGGAGATTACTTGCAGTAACAAAAGCAGGCGCATAGGCTCAAAAAACCAGGAGCCTGCACACTATAAGGATAAAAACTCCAAACTGAGAAAGTGAACTAGTGCAAAACATACTTTATGGAATCACTGTATATATACATACACTAAATACTATAGACAGTATTTATTTTTTCTATGGCTCTCTACAACTGAAAACATCTTTAGTGCTATATGTGGCACTTTACTGAATATAAATATGTAGTGTGATGTTAACCCCGCGAGCAATCATTCAAGTCAATGCTTGATACTCCACCAGAAGTGAGCGTGAAGCGGCTCCCCAGGTCTATTTCTAGCTTTAAACAGCTAGAGCATCCAGTCAGTTTACCAAAACACCCCCCGCTAATATTGTATATGTCTCCTCTAAAACATCACGGGCAACAAGAGATTCAACTTGGGGGTGTAATAATAATAATAATAATAATACCACACCACAAATCCATTTTATAAAGACAACGCCAAAAAAGAGAAGGCATGGAGTTTAATAACAGGAGTGTATGGAGTGGAAGGTGGATAATAGCTTAATAAACACGTGATTGTGGAGACAATAAAATGTATGAATCGGCCAGACAAGACCCTCCGCTCTGTGGAAAATAGCGGTAAATGAATGTACATACAATAGATGTGAGAACAAAGCCAGCAAAGACAAAGTATTTGTACCTTGATAAGGCGAAGGTGCCGCCATTCATGGAGCCGTAGCAGGACAAGGCCACAAACACCGGCACCGCTATCGAGAACTTTCCCAACAGCTTCTCTGCAAAAGTCTGTGACAGGTCGCAACAGAGGGAGCAAAGTCAGCAAAGACAATTTGTTGCTTCAAGGATGTAAAGAGTGACCAGCATACGTCAGCAGAGTATCCGCTCACAATCTCATGACAACGTACATCATTTCCTTATTTCAAATTACTCACTAGACTTTTATTTTGAGGATCAAGACAGCTAGCTTATCCGTTAAGTAACTCTGACTCTATTGTTTTTGTCACTTACAGGCCTTCATTACTGAGTGAAGAATGTATCACAGATAAGGGGAAGGGAAGGAGGAGGGGGGAGGGGGGGGGAGAGATTAGATTCACTGCAAACATTTGATTCCCTGCAAATGTGGACAACACAAGCAGCAGAAGAAAGATTTTCACCAATCTGGCAACACATTCTCACTCTCGTTGTGTAAAATCTGGATGCTTGGTCTAAACGCGCTTGCTCAGAACTTTTGACATCACTGTTGACGCACTTGGGTTTAGTAAAGGATCGTGAGTGGGGTTATAAAAGGACACGCAGGACTAGCACAGGACAGTTATGCAGGCAGTAATTGTCAGTAACGGGTCAACCAGAAGTGGGAGCAAAAGCTGCTTATTATTCATGAAGCCATTCAGTGCTGATAAATCACAGTCCACGCTTGTCTGGACAAGCGCTGTCTGCAAGGAGAAAACTCATTGTTGTTCAAAGATCCTTTCTAAGAAACCACTCTATAATAATCCAATACTGTTTAATATGCTTGACTTCTAGTTGGGTATTGAAAACATTAAAGAAAATGGTTATAAAATGTCATGCATTCCACCTACTGAAATAGGATTACTCCTGAAAAATATGTCTTTTACCGTGTACAGAAGACACAAAGTTTACAATGTGTGCAGTTATGATCCGGGATTTACACACTGAAACAGTTAGTTATGAGATTAAGAAGGCAACTGTTTTTGTTGTATTGTCTTGGATAGTTTTCTTTTTAATATGCCATGTCAAATGGTGGAAATAATCTGGATCAGTGATGGAAAAGACTAAAGTGTTATAACATTCTTATTACACATTCTGGTGTCTTATAATCCCACCTGATACCAACTGAGATTAACAGGCAAATGATACACTAATATAGAGTCCCCAGAATTTAAGCGCATGACTTTTTTAGTTTTCAACTCTTTCTTTCCTCATTTTGAGAGGTTAACAGTCCAACTTCTGTCTTAAAAATGGCACCAATGTTATATTATCCCAAATGTAAGAAAGCCACATGGATAGTGTGACTACTCAAGTCCTACTAGGCAAATACTACTCAGGACCAACATTCACATACATTACTTTTAACAAAACTTTCTCACTCCCGTCGCGTCAAAAAGCTACGTGCCTTTGTTTAATCACACACACACACACACACACACACACACACACCTTCCCCACCCCCATTGTAAACTGTCCCCTGTAGCGTTTAGTCAAATACTGTCCTTGTGTCTTATGTTCTTTGTATTCACAAGCTCTGTTTATTTATGTAAAATAGTCTTTGTATGCTATAAGTTACACGTGTCTTACACGCACACTTTATCACTAAAACACTGACACTTTAATAATAATTTATGGTCTTTTCTTTGTTTATTTGACGAATGTTCTTATTGTTGTTATCATTGTTATTTTGTTGTCTTTATACTGTCTTTCTTATCTATTTTTTTATTTCTTTTTATTTCTTTTTTCTTGCTAAAACTGCTGCTGGAATTTTCAATTTCCTCGCGGGAGTCATCCCAAAAGGATCAATAAAGAGAAGTCTAAGTCTAAGTCTATTTGTGTTATGCAAGGGTTTTTGTAATTATTTTTATAACACCTATGACAAAAATAAAATAATTTAAAAAAATGACACTTGTTCAGGTGCCTTTGGCGTTTGTTCTTGACGCAAAAAGTATCCTTTATCGACATATTTAGACACGGTTGGTCAGGACTCTTGGCATCACTTTTTCAATAATAATAATAATAATAAAAATGTATACTACGTCTCACAGCACCGCGGTCGAGCTGATGCTCTGCCCGGTGAGTTCTATACGGATGCTAAAGGGGGATTTTTGTGTCGGTATCTGACGCTGAGAGACACTGACCAAGCATCGGTGTTATAAATCAAGGATTACATCATCATGGGGAATAGTGCGTAGCGGTTTCTCCTGCTCATTAAAGCTGCCTGGGTGGTTTCTTATTCTGCTGCAAATTCTATAAGATATACAAATGATGGCTGTTTCACAGGTTGGCTCATAGGTGTGGTCATGTGACAGTCTGTGCTTTGGAATTTCAAGAAAATGAGATCATGATATACTTCTGTGTCTAATGTATACAAGTATACTTAGTGTTTTGTAAATCTCTTTGTACTGTTATGCAAAAATTGTGATGCTGACATTGTGCTTATAGTGATGCACATATGGCCCGATTGTCCTTCAGTGCAAGGTTTTGTTAATTGTGTAATACTTTTGATTTCAATGTTTCTTGGCAAAAACTGTAATAAGGCTTTTGCACCTGCACCATTATGGAAAGGAAGCCTTCAGAGACCTTTAAAACCTTTTTGAGACCTTTTTGTTCAACCAGAAACAGCTCTGAAGTCGCTAACTCTAAACCCACCAGACTCCATTTAAAAAAGCAATACTTTTAGCGTGTATAGAGCCAACATATAGTATGTTCAGATGTAAATTGATAAACTCTGTGTTTATTTCAACCAAAACTTGAGTTGTGATGGTTATGACCCAAATATGAACCAAAATACTTTCTTAATTCATAGTTTTATTTAGTTTCTGTCTGAATGAGTGTATTTTACAATGCTAAAATAACTGTTTATTTAAGTGGAGTCTGGTGGCTATAGCGAATGCAATTTTGCGGGTTTTACATTTTTAAATAAAAAGGATCTTACTCTTTAACAGAAAGGTCAACATCCTTAGAAATCCTCACCATAATGACACTATTTTTCCCATTAGGCACTTAGACACAAAAACATAACAAAACAGCTGGTAAGGGATCACGTCCTTGTTGCAACCCAACTCCTGCTGGATGGCTAACCATCGCTGGATGGCTTACAAAGAATATATTTACTATGAAGCAATTTAAAAATGTAAATATTGTAGCATTTATGTTTTCATGATGATAATATTACATAAGAAGGCCCATTTAGCTTTGAGTAAGTATTGTTTTCTGATGCTGTCAAAGATTCTTAGGCTCAGTAATTTGCTCAAATTCACACAAACTCTTTCTACCTATAACCCTTCGCAACATGCCGCCGTCTACCATTACTAATTGTGCCTTGAGGCCAGACTCCTGAAGACAACTTCTAGACAAATTAAGTTTGAGATGTAAACTTTTGCTGGCTGTCTGTGAGGAAGGAAGAGTGGTCTCACTTGTTTTATCACATCACAGCCTTCTTAAAACAGAGAAATGCTCTTAACACCTTTCTTAAGGCTCTCCTCTCACTCATCGTACACAGGGCAATAAAAGTAAATGCATTAGAAAAGATCAGAGATCTCTTAATGAAGGAGACTTCCCCAGCTAAAGGCTTACTGTAGCACCGCTAACAGTCCTCGGTGTAATAAGCGAGGGTGGCTGTTATTAGGGGGATGTCCGTGATGTGATTAGCATTACAGGGCTGGGCTACAACAATCACATTAACAGCTGCTGGTAAGACGAGCTGTCGGAGACACTTCGCTAATAATTACATGTTAAGTGCAGGAAGGCAACCGAGGGGCTCACGGTAGGAGTAAACAGCGCTTACAACAGAGAGGTGGCACACCTCAACTAAATGCTTTTAACTCTCGTGTTGTCTTCTCGTCAAAATTGAA
>NC_045752.1:21556191-21556429 GCF_008692095.1 Etheostoma spectabile
ACACTTTTGTTGATGCTTTTTATTGATGTTGTCTTACGCTTTTGTCCCTTTTTTCAACACTTTTGACGCTTTCTTTTCCAACGTTTGTCACTTTTTTTGCCGTTTTCAATACTACGTAACACCAACTTATTAACTTGAGTCTCCCAGTTATTTTTGGAATTTATGGTCAATACACCTCATTTATAGTAAATTATACCTGATGTTTGAGTTAGCAAAGCAGAAATTAGGAATTATTTAG
>NC_045752.1:21556439-21556560 GCF_008692095.1 Etheostoma spectabile
AAGGAATGGATGTTGATGGATAATCGCAGACCGGAATATCTCACAGACTATGACTATGAATAACTTTTACTCAATAATATTGCAAAACCAAATTTATTTTTCAAATGCTATAAAATTGAAT
>NC_045752.1:21556570-21562761 GCF_008692095.1 Etheostoma spectabile
AAAATTAATGAAAGTAGAGATTTGTACGTGCCATAGAGCGTTGTGTGGAATCAATCATGTTGTTTTGGGTAATTACAAGTGGGTAGTGAAAAAGATCATTGATGTAGGAAAAGGGGCCAATTTGACCCGAGGACAACCTGAGGGTTAAGTAGCACACACCACTGCAGGAGAGCCAAGGCCGGCTCCAAATGTGAAGAACTCAACTCAAGAAAATATTATTTTCATTTGTGCAATATTTTGTAGGGCTTTCTATCGTGGTTGAAAAGTTTTAGCAACCCTTACCACAGCGACTGCCTCCGAGGCCAGGAGCGCCTCTGCTGACATCACAGTGTAGTACGCCACATTGGTCAGCACATAGCAGCAAGTCACAATCGCCATGGAGATGCAGATGGCTAATGGCACATTCCTGATGGCAGAGACATTGACAGAATGGCTAATGGCTTCTTTCATAGTCAATGGAAGGAGAACAATTATTTACAGTAGTTTCATTGACTTTTTCCTCATCCGCATTCCACAAAAACCCGCCCTTCTTTGCCTCTGATTAGCTAGTACTCGTTGCCTACTTAACAGAATGCGGCGCAAAGGGGGAAAAAATGACATGAATGGGCTCGGTAGAGAATGCCAGCGTCAATGCTGACACGGCACACTGATTAACATGATCATTTTAAAATAGAACTTCATATTTTCTAGGTTGCTAACCCCTGGTTTAGCCTAATGCTGGTGGAATGAGAGCCATGAGAGTGAACCAACACAGTGAAATTACAGGCCGTAAAACCAAAACAATGAGCTAAACAACGCCAAAATGATTCGTAGAACTAAGGGGAAATACAGAGCAGGTTCTGTTGGTTTAGGTAGTCATGCAGCCCATTGTTGATATAAAAAAAATAATTGATTATAGCTGCTATAAGCTTAGTATATTTCCCAGTGATATGGCATAATTTACCTTTGTGCAACTACTGATAACGATATTTTCCTTTAGGTTTTGAATTCAGCAAATGCAGACAGACTAGTGGGGTACAGCCAACACATGGGTTAAACTTACCGCTCAGGGTTATCCACCTCCTCTATCACAAAGTTCAAATAGAACCTGAAAAAAGGGGGAAAAATGGTTATGATTGACAAATTGATTGGTTGATGAACCACTGAGTGGTCATTCATGTGCAATGCATACAGAACTGAAGTAAAATTACACAAAATTATGTGCGACAATCTGACAACTTAAGACCATTTAAAGGAGAATTTAGGTAAATTTCAACACGTAGGTCTGTTGTTTGTAAATGTGGAGGGCTGTCAGTAGCAAGTAAAATGAAACCAATCGGTTCTGCCTACACCGTGTTATCCTCCTGCTAGAGTTAGCACCCAACAGGCTTAAACAGGGCAAGTTTTAAATGTGTTTTTAGCCTCTAAACATGCAAATGGCATTGCAATTGCCTCCCCATGTGCAATTATTACTTCAGAGTGAAGATAGCAAATTTGACTAGAGTAGATGTGACAGACAGGCGCATTTCGACTAGTGTGAACTTCACCAGAACACAGGAAATAAAGAAGTATGTGCACTAGCTGAATTAACACAACTTTTATACATTTCTTTCACATCTACTGCAGTCAAATTCACTTTGTTCCCTTGGAAGGAATCACTTCACATCGCTAGGCAGTGGTAATGACATTTCGAGCATGTTTAGAGGCTAAACACATATTTAAAACTTGCCCCGTTTAAGCCTGTTGGGTGCTAACTCTAGCAGGAGGATAACTCGGTGTAGGCAGAATGGATTGGTTTCATTTGTCTCGCTACTGACAGCACTCCACATTTACAAACAACAGAGCTACGTGTTGAAATTGACCTTAATTCTCCTTTAAGAATGTGTTTTTAGGGATGTTTAACTTAAGCTAATGGTATTGAAAATATTGTATTTTAGAGTGTGTGTGTGTGTGTGTGTCTGTAGGACCATACCTACCACCCAGCGTATGCATACATCCCAGAGTAGAAGGCCAGTGGCATACCAGACAGCTGTACCTTACTCAGATCAAAGGCATTCTCAAAGTTCTTGGTTTCACCTGCAAATACACACACACACACTTTTACTTGCTGAAATTTTGAAGCACCATAATTGCTCCAAAATAAATAGGCATTGCTGCAGCAATGGAATATTCGGAAAAAATAGTTCTTACACAAGACATAGCCATAACAATAATGATAACCATAATCAAAAAAGTAATTTTAAGAATAAAACAGATGAATGGAGCCTTATTAGCTTAGATAAATAGATTATTCTGTACAACACAGGTACACCAGAAAGTGTTCTGTTTTCTACAGGAGCTCACATTTATATTTAACAAAAACTGCTTACAACAAACACATTAAACAATCTAATTGGACAATCATGTTGTTCTGCTGTATTGTTAGGAGCCATTCATTGTTTTGTAAAGATGCCTGTCTGCAGAGTTGACTATAGATATAATCAGATTTAGATTTATCAGATACATTAAGGGGATCCTGGGGCAAAGATTAGATTGTGCTAATTTGGACAAACGCAAATTTATTGATTTATTGTCGAACGATTTTTGAAACCTCTCACTCAAAGTTCAAAAACCCCACACCAAATCTCCCAAACCATGACCTATTTCTCAGCTTTCGACTCAGTTTTCAATTGCATGAAACACTTTTTTTTTCAAAACACTACACAAATTCTCTACTTAAACTACAAAGATCTAACAGGAAGTGACTTGCTTTCCTTTTTTCAAACACAACCAATCAAATTGCTGCACTTATTTACCAGGTCGCACATCCACTCTTCACATACGCAAACACTAATTGCTTAACCCATCATTAACCAATCACTGCTTAATCATAGGCCTATAAATAGGTCAAAGGTCAGATTACCTGTTTTTTTACAATGGATGCCAAAAAATGGACAGAGAACAAGAGGAGTAGGAGGGAGAGGAAGGGGGATGACAACGAGGACATGTGATCAACCACGGTTTGGCCATGAGAGTGGCTGGACTGAGAGTCCATTTACAGTAACGTCCATAATTCAAACCTTCAGAAATGAGAACAGGTGTGCAACTATCTAACGACTATTTCAGCATTACAGTTATTTACTGTAAAATATGTTTGACTGTATAGCATTGCATAAACAGTTCCATCCACCGGCATCTATTCCCTGCACTGCATTGCGTGAATAGGTTAGTTATCATGCTGTACCACATTTTTTGTAAACAGTTCCTATGCTAAACACATACTGTGTTTGGATTGTCTTTAGAGTGGAAGGACAGAGACATCATGGAGGACCAGGACACATGTTGACAGATGTACAAGAGACTGCAATAATAAATTTGGTTCTGGCAACAATGCAGTTAGGATTTGAGAAATAAGTGAGCATATGTTGAATAACGACACCAGATTTAACAACATCAATGCTGTAAGCCTGTCGGCCATACAACACATCCTCCAACGGCACTACGTGACGATGAAATAACTTTACAACTCTCAAACTCTGACAGAGTACTTTGTAAAGGTATATATAGAACACTACTTCTAGTACTTCAGCCACATACCATATTTAGTGATGTGTATACCCTTTTGTCTGTTACAGAGAGTGCTGGAGATGTAATTCGCCATGAATTTATTTATGTGGTTTGCTTCAACCTCACCAAATCCAGGCGCCGCAGAACAAATGTAATTGGACAGAGAGCAATTACCAATGTCCCTGGACAGCGTGGGGGTACTATAACTGTGTGTGCTCCCATCACTCAAAACCGGCTCCTCCTTCACAATGCCACAACAACACCAGCCATATGCTCACTTTTCTGGATACAATTTACACAATGGTTGTCCCTGATCCAGATCAGAAGCCTGCTAGATTTGTGGTTATTTTGGACAATGTTAATTTTCACCAGGCTGTTCTGGTCCAAAACTGGTTTGCCACCCATCCACAATTTGTAGTTTTGTCCCCAGCCCCATGGTCACCTTTTCTAAATCCCATAGAGGAATTCTTCTCAGCCTGGTGCTAGAAAGTCTATGGTAGTCACCCTTGCCAAGTGGCCCTTTCCAGCAGTGGAGGAACAAAACTCAGAACGCAGCATAAAAAAATTTATATATACACTACCGTTCAAATATGGGGCCACTTACACATTTCCATTCCACTCGATGTTAGACAGAATACCAGCTGATCTGATGGGGGGCTGATCTTTAATGCAATATCTACATGCCCATTATCCACAACCATTCATCCAATTGTTCCAAAGGCCCATTCTGTTCACTAATCTGATATCATTTAAAAAAACTAACTGAGAAAACATTGGAGAACCTTTTGCAATTATGTAAGAACATAATGTAATTGAAAACTTGCGCCCTGGTTAAAAAAACAATGCAACTGATCAACGTTATTCTGTCCATAAGGGTGTGCAATGGAAATTTCAAGTGACCCCAACATTTTGACCGGTAGTGTATATATATATTTAGGGGTGGGGAAAAATCAATACAGCATTGTAGCGCTATTTATATATGTGTTGGTCGTTTGTCCAATTTTGCAGCAATAAAACTGAAGTAATATGAACAATCAGAGAAATGTTTCTTTTTAGATGAAACAGATGTTGACAAAGTTTCCTTTTGGGGAATATTGCATTGTTTGTTGCATTGTGATGATATCGTATCGGGAGACGGTGATTTTTGAGTCAGTATCTGACGCTGAGAGCCAGTGACCAAGCGTTAGTGTTTCACGACTTGGGAGTGAGAACGTGTTGCACTTTAGATAAAGATTTGAAATTTGCCCTACTAGGCTTTCTACAAGGCAGGGTCGGAGGATGGCTAGCTTTAATCATCAGGATCTAAGAGTGTTAATGGCTTCAGCAGGTCTGCAGTTCAAGAAATGTGAATGATAATTTAGAGGTCATATTTAGTAACATTCATATGAAAAAACAATTCCAGTGGAGTTTATAGCTGAGTCAAAGTTTCACCACTATTGTAGTAATGCTTTCACAGTTAGGTTAAGAGTGTCTCTTTAACCCTAACCAGCTGTAAGCACATAGGGAAATGCCTGAGTGGTTGCTTGCTGTGAGCAGCTGTGCATCACGGCCTGCAGGGCTTCAAGTTTTTATTAACAGGGCATGTGGTTGTGTGAGACAAAGAAAGCCATTTTAATTGTTACAGCTGAGAATGTTCCTGAACATCAGCATAGGGTGAATCACTAAATGTCCTACAGACTCTTATGGTAAAAGAGGCTGTTTGATTGATGGAGATGTGGTTACAGGGCTTACACCTGGAATTCAATCCTGGTTCCTTACACTAGGGGTCTTCAACATTTTTTAGGCCAACTCCCCTTAGTCTCGCTTTGCTAGACCTTCCTCCACAGCACTGCGGAGGAGGGTCTGGCTAGTCCACACAGAATTTCTGGCTGAAAAACGTGCTTTGGTTTCTTGGCATTTCTTCAAACCAATCACTACCGTCTAGGGCAGCGCTAAGCCTGGGTCTAAAACCTTTATGTATACTTTTTTTGCATAGAACACTAAGCTATTAAAATAGCCTACTAACTGTTGATGTTGTGCAATAAATGCATGATTTTATAATTACAATTATAAAATTATTATAATTTACAATTTTAATGATGAATCCAGTAAGTCCTTAGAAATACCTGTATCTGTGGATGTCATTCATGATTCCTTTACCTATATGCCAGCAAGTCTATCATCAGTGGGGATTTGTATTTGGTAATAAGATATAAAACTCATGTTAAGACTTTTTCATTTTTGAAAGAAACTTACAAAATGTAACTATAATTTAAAGATAATTTTATTGACTCTGAGAACCCTCTATGATACAGATCTTTCCATTCGTTTTTAAGGGGGGACATGCAAAAAAACGACTCAAGTTTTGGAGAAACGCAACCCCACGTCACCCTGCAGAGGCCGATCATGTAACTGGAGATCAGAAATGTAGGTGTGATTTGAGCTATGGTTTCAGGTGGTGTGAGAGTCCCGTACAGGGAACAGGAAACATCACTGCCTCTATTGCTGCCACAAGAAAGTTTTAAAATACTAAGGGCCAGATGTACTGTATGTACATTTGCAAATGTAGCGTTATCAGCACCATGGCCGAGCGCACGCTGTGATACATCAGCTTACGTTGTATTTATCAAACCTCCAGTTCATCGGGTGATCAGCGCTTTTCTCCGTCCATTATACCATAAATTGCG
>NC_045752.1:21562771-21621851 GCF_008692095.1 Etheostoma spectabile
ATGCAATGTAGCGAGGAGTTTAGCAACTGCTTGAATGGGATGTAAACGCTGAGTCGTACATTCGTTGTCATCTTTGATTTCTTCCAGTAAGTGTAATATTGCATGGCAGCTTAATCTGTAACGCCTAATGATAAAAAGTGAAAAAGTGTGATCCTTGGGGCAAAAATTCTTTCAGCCATTTCACCCAAAGCATAGGTGAGGAAACACCTGCTTTTAAGAGGCAGAGAATTTTCTCCACAAATCAGAGGCGCGCTGTCACAGGAGGTTTTAGCGCATACCACAGAATACATAATTAGGCACACTTTACGCTTCCTTACCATCTCTTCATGGGAAACTCCCACTATCCCCTTCACCCTCCCGTGACTGCATATGCATGACACGGAAAAGAACAATTTCCCATTGTCAGCTCCCGCGACAGGCAGGCTGCCCTTTTACCTCACTGCTGCCTGTTTGTACAAACCTTTCCATGCTTTTACGCACACATTGCGAAACAAATATTCCTTAAGTGGGTGCAAAAGCGTTAGTACATCTTGCACTGTGAGGGTAAAAAACTAAACACAAGCTCTGAACTGCCCGGGAGTTTGTGTAATCGCTGAACGTTTCCCTGAAACATCGCATCTCTTTTCTTTCTCTTTCCCTCCTGTGAGATAAAGCTGCCTTCAAGTGCAGTCGGCTAAGTCAACATCTATAAACGCACGGTCTGACAGAAAACAGTAATTGTGAAACATAAAGTCTACTTGTGCTCTGTTGGGGGGGTTTAGGAACATAACACGTCACACAACCCTGCGACAAAATGCCGGATCACTTTTTTTGGTGTGAATGTCCCGTAACAGTGTCTTTGTTTGAGACCCAGCCCTAGTGATGATGGTGATGGGAAGATGAAGGTGTCTTACCTTTAAAGAGCTGGTACATTCCAGGAACTATGATGATGCCGATGGCCAGCAGCTTGCTGAAGGTGAGGAAGATTTGAATCCGAGCCGTCCATGTTACGCTCATACTGTTCAGGTACATAACAGAGGCTACAGGGACAAAGAAAGAGACACAGGAATTAGGTTTTTATTGCTGAATTTCATTGGGGTAAGCCAGCCTCTACAAAGCGTAGCTCCTATGGCGCCATTTTGATGCTACGAAGCACTCACCTGCCGTTAGCATCCCAGTGACTGCCATTCATTTTGACGTCACTTTGACAGCGAATAACTTTACATCTGAAGCGTTCAAAGACTTTATTTGTCCGTTGTTTATTTCTAAAGGAACACGACAATGTATAAAAGGCTCCGTTACCTTGTAGCTCACGTTATGCCTCCGTAGCAGACGCTTTTATGAAAATAGGCTAACGATTGTGTCATAACCACGCGACTTTCTGTCACATGGTAAAGGAAATACCCAACAGTACAGGATATCTCGCAGACAGTTTTGACTTACATCAGCTGTTTAGGTTTAATTACTAATGTTAACTAGCATTTCAGTTAGCAATAATTAGCCTGTGCCTATGTTACCTCCTTACATATACCTACGCTCTCCGTCTCTGCTGATTGGGAATGATTGAGATTTCTCTTGGCACAGCTACCAGAAGACTTTCAGACAGGTTGTTCAGTTGTAGGCCGCGCAGCGGCGTCACATTATACATTATACTGTCTATAATTTAACCAAGTGATTTTTGCAAGTACTTATACTATTTTTTTTTAGACTTTGTTATTGTGTCCTTTTAAGATAAGCTTAAACTTGATTCATCCCGATAGAAATAGCTGAAAACATAAAACAATGAGAATGAGCAATGAGAAAACTGTTGCTGGCTGCTGCTCATGCTTTGCCAGAACTGGAGTTCTACTTTAGTATGATCATCGAATTAGGAAGAACTGCTTTCTATTATTCAGCACCTTGGGGGTGGAATAATCTACAGAAAGTACTAAAGTTAGAAACCCTTATGTCCATTAATGAATTTAAAACTATTGTAAGGAAGGTTGTGATGGAGACATGTTCTTGTTTTTCTTGAGAGTTTAATTGTGTTTTTTAACATTTTGTACTTTTTTACCTTGAAAATGTAACCTGGTGTTTATGTATGTGTTGTGATTTGGCTGCTACCTTGGCCAGGTCTCTCTTGTAAAAGAGATTCTGAATCTCAATGGGACTTCCTGGTTAAATAAAGGATTAATAATGAAAAATAATAAAAATCATGAATGCAAGACTTTGAATTGTGATGGAGTATATTATATATTGTAGTTTTGCCACTTTTGATGAAGGAAATGACAACAAATACTTCTTTTCACCAACGCCTTCCTCATTTTCAATGCACATTTCCTGTCATTTACAGACCAGTTACAACCGGTCAAAATCATAATATCATTGTTAGTACATCATATGGTCACAATGATGTATTAATGTAAAGGTGTATTAATGTGGCATACGTACTTATGCTGATGGCGGTGGCCAGTTTGACAGCCAATGGGGGGACACTACAGGGCATGAACAGAGGCTCCAGGATATACTGACCAAAGGCCAGAGAGATGACTGCCAATGCTGCAGGCCTGGAGGACACACACACACACACACACACACACACAAACACACACAAGCATAAATATACAATATACAGTGTAAATGCACTCTTTTAAATTAAACATTTCAATTCTGCATTTAAATATTTTAATTTGTACAATACACGTTGTATATCCAGTACATTGTGAAAATCTTATATTTTTTACTGTTTATGTGTTTTTGTCAATTGCTAAGCGACAGTGGGCACAACTGTTGACACATGTACGAAACTAACTACAGTCTGCAAAGCAGCAGTTCATGTGGACCAAAATCACACAAAAAAACACAGTTTTTAGAACTCTACACACTTATCCCATGGCTTTAACCATGACCTGCACAACACTGGGGATTACAGTAACAGCTCTTTGTTCAAATTCTAACACACTGCCGTCAAAACTGGTATCCACACAAAACAGAATGGATTTCAGCCTGATGAATTTAAAACTTTGCTGATTGCAGTTTCAGCTGAAACACTAAACAGGTGTATGTTTTAGATTTGTAGTGAACACATACAGTGCTTATACAAAGGAAAGCTCAAAACAACTCTGAAACACCAAGTAAGAAAGAATCTATTATACACTGTACCGTTTGAGAGAAACAGTGAGCAGGTAAAAGAGCAAAGATACCAATATGTTCAGGTAAGATGTCTGAGGTTACAAACACAACTACACAAAATCTGAAAAAAACCCTGTAAAACTGTGCACTTGGCGGTGGAAGCAATGGAAACACCACATACATTTGTATTTAGAGAGGATGCAGGCATGGCAAGAGAAGACATCCAATGTGACTTTTTTTCCTCAGTAATTACATCAATTACTACAGACAAAACAATTATATACTATGTATATATATACATATATATATATATATATATATAATATGCAAATCTGCTGATTTGTATTCCCTCTTGTTTTCCTTATAAACTAACTGAAAGTGAAATAATTCCTCTTTTCTTTGAAGAAAATATTGATTTGTGTGAAGTCACTCAAAGTTTCTAAAATGTGTATTGGTGTTTGATGCTATAGTTGTGACTGTCAGTGTGCTCTGAGCGCCAGTGTGTGTTATCTCAGTGAGGATTGTGCACAGTGTTTGGCTGCACTGAGCCTGTTTTGAGACGTGTGTGAAGAGTTGTGTTGCTTGGAATGAGTTTTGCATCTGATGTGAACTGTTTAGCTCAGGTGACCGTTGGTAATGCAGACTGGAGTTAGAGTTTTGCACATTTGGCTTCGGTTGTGCCCACTGTCGTTTAGCAATGGAAAAAAAAACTGTAACGACACAATACAGAAATCAATTCATATTAAACTGGCTGCCATAATAAAGATAATATATTAGTACAAGAAAAATGTTGCTAAATGTTCAGGGAACATTTGTTGAACCAAGTGTCAACCTGGCCACTTACCAACCACAGCCTAACGTGTGTGTGTGTGTGTGTGTGTGTGTGTGTGTGTGTGTGTGTGTGTGTGTGTGTGTGTGTGTGTGTGTGTGTGTGTGTGTGTATCTTGTGTTTGGCTACAGATAATTTCCTTTAAAAAAATTACATTTGTAATTTGAGCATTTCTATAAATATAAATGTAAAACCACCCAAAAATGCTTTGGACGAAAAATAGCAAATACTATTAAATACATCCATATATTTTTGGACATTGGTTTACATTGTGTGCATTCATTTGTATAATTGTTTTTTTATATTTATGTACGACAATACATATTTTTACATGCATTGAAAGCTATTTTTGTGTAGAAAGTCATTTATATATAAACCCCAAAATGAATGTTGTGAACCGTACTGTGTGCATTCATTCCTTCACTATGATACTGATCTGACCACATAGGCTTGGCTTCAAAAAGGATCAAATAAGGTTGGCTAGTCCCACACGTCCATCCTATGGCTCATCACTGTTTTCCCTCTTCATTTCCCACAACAACCGCTGAGCTGCTGAAGCTGGGGAAATCTCTTTGTTTCCCCCTGTTGTTTTAATTCTCTCCTTCTGTCTCGGTTCATTTCCCATGGTTTCCATTGAGTCCCGCTCGCCCGAGGCCAGCTTAAAATTGGCCAGCTCAGGATAGCCACGAGACTGTTTATACTATTCGCCTTGGCTGTGTACATACACAGCTTCATACGGAGCAGTTTCTCACCTAAACTAAACTCAGTATCTCACTTCACGAGGTCACAGCCAGATAGGACTGGTGCTGACGACTCTGTCACACAACCCAGTCTAAATACAATCCTCAAACACAGATCATGTGCTTGGGGAACAAATAATTGTCTATCATTAAGGGGTCACTTTGTTCTTTTACACTTGGACCCTGATTTCCTTTTGTTTTTGGTCCGTTTGTCCAAAAGAATTGTCCATTATTAAACAAGATGGCTGAATTTGGCAGCTGGGAAACAAGCTGCGATGCGACGTTAATGGGAAGGTGCTCACCTTCAATTTATGTCCACAATAAGTGCTTGTTTGCCACTGACAAATTAATTGTTATTCTGAGTGTCTGACAACATTATGGAAAGCATCCCTGCAAAGATAGACCTTTTTGTTGAAGATCTTTGTATATAATGAAACAGCCCCAAAATCGCCATCACCAAACCCACCAGACTCTATTTAAACAAAAATAATTTCATCATCCCTAACCCTCATGTTGTCCTCGGGTCAAATTGACCCGTCTTCCCATATCAGTGTTGTTTTTAATTCCCCAAAACAACATGATTGATTCCACACAGTGCTCTTTGGCAAGTACAAATCTCTACTTTCATTAATTTTGGGGTTTCATTCAATTTTATAGCATTTGGAGAGAAAAATGTAAGTGTTTTTGAAATAGTATTGAGTAAAAGTTGACATATTCCAGTCTGTGATTATCCATCAACATCCATTCCTGTGATTTTAGCCTAAATAATTCCTAATTTCTGTTTTCTAACTCAAACATCAGGTATAATTTCCTATAAATGAGGTTTATTGACCATAAATTCTAAAAATAACTGTAAAGCTAGTTAATAAGTTATTGTTACGTAGTGTTAAACATCAAAAAAAGTGACAAACGTTGAAAAGTGTTGAAAAAAGGGACTAAAACGTAAGAAAAAGTTAAAAACACTGATTGAAAAGCATCAACAAAAGTGTTGACTTTCAATTTTGACGGGAGACAACACAAGGGTTAAACACACATCATTCAAAGTCGACAGAAACAAAATAATCTTTTAGTTCATTATGTGAAAATTGCTTGGATTGGACTGAAACTCTAGGCTTGGAAGGTGGCTCTGAAAAGTTTTAGCTTCATGGAGATTGGCAGCTGTCAGCTTGGATTTACAGCGTTTCCAATGGAAAACCAGAAGATTGGCAAAAGAACATGTCAAAATGTTTTGAAATGACATATAACTCTTGCATCATAATCCACTTCTCCGTTGTTGAACTTTTAACAGCAGGGCTTCAGAGCTACGAGAAGGCTAGTCTACATCGACAACTAGACATTTCTGGGATTGGTCCGCTGTCGCCGGAAGTTACACTGGACGTCCCTCATTTTCGGTGTCCGTTACCTTCCTCTTTCTTTGTGTTGGCGTTCTAACAACCGGTGGATTTCTGAGGACTATGGTTACCTGCTCCTCAGATCTCTGCAGGGTAAATCCAGACAACTAGCTAGACTATCTGTCCAATCGGAGTTTTCTGCTGCAGGACTAAAACTAAATTTGAATGTACACAACATACACCAAAACAAGGTTCTTGAAGGTGATTGGTTTAAAGAAATGCCAATTAACCAGAGCACGTTTTTCTCCTGTCCCGGAATGCTGTGTGGACTAGCCAGACCTTCCTTTGGAGCTCTGTGGAGGAAGGTCTGGCAATGCGAGACTATGAGGAGGTAAAAATAAGAGTGTGACACAAAAGTAGAATTCAACTGTGTCTGAAACGCTGTCAGAAATCAATTATGCTGAGAAGTTTCTACATATCTAATCAATGGCTTTGGGTTTCCATTAGAATCCATTGTTACTTCTGCAAATCCAAACTGAGAACAGTTGCTGTTCTTCACATAGCTACAAACCTTCAGAGCTTCCTTACAGGCAGAGAAGGTTTAAGACTCAATAATAGATTGTTGGTGGAGTATTACTACAACCAGAGGTAGTTAGTGTTGGGGAGTTACGGAATACATGTACCGGCATTACATATTCAGAATATAAATTATGAGTAACTGTATTCGTTACAGTGGTATTTAGAATTACAGATACTTTGTTGAAATCAACGGATCACATGATGATACTTGTCAATGTATTTCCCAGAAACCTCAATATGAAAACAAATAAATAGCTTTTTGCATGATCACTGATAGATACAGGGCAGGAATGTAATTCACATTAAAGAAATAACAGGGAGAAGGGAATATAACTGTGCATTGCAATCTCTGCTTGCCAGCAACCAACCTCCTTTCAGCGTCCAAATGACTCTACCTCCAACCTGAAGCATCTTAAATAGAGTTTTTTTTTTTAATTAGCCAGTCTGCTGTGGTTTTACTGGTCACCTTGCTATTTTATAGTTGTATCACCTGCTTAGTTGACATGTAACTTTACATTCTCCAATGTTCTGATTTACTATTCCCGTTTGACATGCTAGCTAATGTTAGCTAAAATTAGCTTGTGGTAGCAAGACTGCGGTTAGATGTTTGTAGTAGGCTATGTAGTTCGGGACTACAAATACAAAAATCTATCTGCGTGTTCATGTACACATTCAGCCAGGTGGAACACAAGAACAAACCAGAATAGGCATTTCAAAGGTCCTAAGGGGTGTAACTGTTGATGGTTTTCTCAATTTAATGTTCAACGTGTTTGTGGCTTGTGTAGGAACACCAGCTTTTCTTTTGCAGTGCACACATAAAATAGAGAGCTGTGTTGAAGGAAATATGGAGGAAATATTAGCTGAATTTGACAAAAAAGTTCATTTGATCACATCACTTACTATACCTTTCATGCAGTTTTAAGGTGACTGTAGGTTCAGTAAAGTTGAGGTAAGCTGGAGGTAGACATTACCTTATAGCAATGAGATCAGCCCATAGCCTTACGAAAGCCATCTGAGGTCCGAAGGCTTCCAGTATGTACGTGTAATGCCCCCCAGACTTCTTAATACAAGTCCCCAGCTCGGCGTAGGACAGGGCTCCTGCAGTGACAGAGGGGACAGATTAGCTCTGTCTCTGAAACCAGAAGGCAGGCACAAAACGGTCCCCAGGGCTGTCAAACTGTCTCAGCCACATCTACAGAGATGCACAGTCCCTCCCTGGGCCCCTGGATCCGCCAGACTGTAGGAGCCTTTTAGGGTCTCAACCCATAACTTGAGAAAAACAGATTGACATAGAAAAGTTTTAATTACAAGTTAAGGAAATACGAATTAAGGGAGGCAGGAAAGTGGTTAAGGTAGGGTATTAGAGGATAAAGTGCTTGGACGTTTCATTACTGCACGAAATCTGAAGGATTTAAGGATACTGCAACAATATATGCTGGAATACACAGATGTGCACGGCATTACTTCAGCACCGCCCCCTGCAGCACTGATCTTTCAAGTCTGTCTCCTGGAAACGGCTGTAATATTGTACTACATAGGCCTGTAACAAATATTACATCATTTGCAATATTTTTTAAGTAATCACCGTGTCTTTGTTTAACCGCATTTAATTGCCAACCTTAGCTAAGGTCCTAAGGGGTGTAACTGTTGTTGATTTTCTCAATTTAATGTTCATTCCAGAAAAAGAAAAAAAATCAATGTTGTATGATAATAAAGAGAAAAAGTTGACATCATAGGCTGTTGTTACAGTATCTGGGTCACATAACTGTGATATAAACAAAAGAGATTCTGGGATTCATTCAAAATTTCTTTAAATTTGTACTGAAAAATAAATACATAAATATTTTTGAATTTGACTGAAAGAGACTTGCTTTAGGGTTGGGGAAAGACTGGGGTTTCAGTTAACTGTTGATAAATGTGTCATGTCTCATATCTAGACACTGCTGACTTTTTTAAGTGGCTGACAACAATAAGGAAAGGATCACTACAGAGACGGGCCTTTTTAAGACCTTTGGTAACCAGAACCAGACCCCAACCGGCCCGTCAGACACCGCCTACCAAGAGCCTGGGTCTGTCCGAGGTTTCTGCCTAAAAGGAAGTTTTTCCTCGCCACTGTCGCACTGTTGCTTGCTCTGGAGGAAACTACTAGAACTGTTGGGTCCTTGTAAATTCTGGAGTGTGGTCTAGACCTACTCTATCTGTAAAGTGTCTTGAGATAACTCTTGTTATGAATTGACACTATAAATAAAATTGAATTGAAATTGAATAGAAACAGCTCGGAGGTCGCTTGAGCTGAATGCACCAGACTTCTTTTAAAAAAAATCATTTTTGCATGTTCCGATGTACCGTAAATCTGTAAACTGTGTGTTTATTTCAACCAAAACTAGAGTTGTAATAGTTTGGAAAGTGGAAAGACTTCCTAAAACGGCTTTTCATGATTTTATTTTGGTTCTATTGACTTTGAATGAAGTGCATTTTACAATGCTAAAATGTGTATTTCCATGGAGAGTGGTGTGATAGTCTTCAACGTACAGTTACAGCCTGAAGGCAGAAGGGTTTCCTTCCAATTAAGTAGAATGACTTCTAAAGGAGCAGTTTGTATTGTGTGTTTGTGTGTTGTTGTTTTTTGGGGGGGGGCCTCAAAATGTAAACTGTTAACATTATAGTAACATGACGAGTAATGTAACTAATTACTTTTGCTTCTAAGTATTAAGTGAAGTACTAATGTGATTTTTTTAAGGAGTAATAAGTAAAGAGTAACACTACACTTCCTGAGTAACTTGCCCAACACTTTTTGCACTAAAGATGAATATAAAAACCTATTGATTGTATTTAATATACTGTATAATATTGTGCATCTAAAAACCATGTTTAAACCATGATTGGTTTTTATAACAATAAAGAAGCAACATAAAGTGAGCTGACAAAAACTTGGTTTTTAGTTATAAAAGAGTTGTTTTTGCTCATAAATTGTACATAAAAAACATCCTTAACCTCTGCTTAACTTAGTTTTTTAGTACTTTGGTTCATAAACAGCACATGAAGCTTATGCCAATGTTTTTTAGTAAGGAATAAAATAAAAGTAAGTTGTCTGGGTAGTTTCCCTTTTTACGTGACATTTATCTTTATGAACAAAATTTGGAAAGCACACTTCCTTGGAAGAAGACATTTGATGTGTCACATACATTGCTATACTTATGGACTTCTGTTTATCATTTTCTTCATTTGTTCTCAGGAGTTATTTAACTCTTGTGTCTTACTGTCAATAAAGTTTTGGTTGTCTTTTTTTTGACACTTGTACAGTTTTTTTCCCGTGTTTTATCTCCTTTTTTCTGAAGTTATGATTGATTTGTCCTGCGTTTTTTTTTTTTTACCATTCTCTTTCGTCAATGTTCTTTTATCCATTTTTGTATTAAATGCTATAAAACCTAGTGAAACCCCCAAATTCAATGAAAGTAGCAAACTGACCACTTATTCTGCTTTTTTTTTTTTTAGACAATTTGGTTGCAAGAATACCAAAATTTCTGATATACAAATTTTTTGGCAACAGGAGGGTTAGTCTGTGTACAGCCAGTAAACATTTTATCCACCAGCGCCTCTCCATCTAATGTAGCAACTCTCAAAATCTAGAAAAGACAACTTTTTCATCTCCAGGTCCTCCTGTGAACTAACTCACCGAAGAGTGACAGCACCCCGCAGGCGATCCACACTATCAGAGACATTCCTACACTGCCCGAGTGCTTCAGGATACCCTTTGGAGAGATGAAGATCCCGGCTCCGATGATGGTGCCGATGATAATGGAGATCCCTCGGAGGAGCGTCACCTTCTTGCCCAGTCCCACCTTCTTGTCATCCCCGTCTTGCAGAGTCCCATTTTGGGAAACTTTGTGTCCACTTGTTGCGACTTTTCCACCATTCTCAATAGATGCAGACCTTTTGGTCATTTTTTAAACACTGGCTAACACACTCAGCCCCAAGCACTCTTTATCTCTCTCTCTCTCTCTCTCTCTCTCTCTCTCTCTCTCTCTCTCTCTCTCTCTTTTGGAAGGGACTCAGTGTGTTTCACCTGGGATCTGTTCTAGCCTGGACCCACTTAGCCTGTGTAACTTGTGCAGGCAAAGTTACAAAACTCTCTCTCTCTCTCTCTCTCTCTCTCTCTCTCTCTCTCTCTCTCTCTCATTGTCATTCATGCTCTGCTCACTAATCTCTCACTGTACACCCTGGAGGCGTGCTCCAAACCCCTCTGACTCCAAACTTCCATAGTCACTCTGGTCTGTATTGCTGTCTCATCGTGTGTCTGCTTTTCTGTAGTCCCTCCCCCTCCCCTCTCTGTTTCTGTCAAGCCTTACAATTATTTCTAAAACCATCTGTTGCTCACCTGGGTGAAGTGTTGCGCATTTTTAGTGAAAGGCAATACAACAAAGAAGGGTTTCACTCTTGGCGCTGGTTTTCAAAGTGGCCCTATAATAACAAAAGCTGTAGAACGTCTGTCCCGGGATAGTTTCATCCATGGCAACCAGCAGGAAGGAACGGGCTGGGAGAGGACAGCAGCTGCTTTATGGCAAAGGTTTCTCACAGTGGTGGGGTGTGGGACAGTGTGTTCCAAAACAGCTGATTTCTACGGAACAATTTCACTACAGCCACACACACACACACACACACACTTTACACACGTTCATTTGCATTGCAACATTTACAACAAATGCAACCCGACGTGACATACTGACATACTGGTGACATACTGAAAACTAAAGAAAAAGAGGCAAAAAAAGGGTTTTAACCCTTGTGTTGTCCTCGGGTCAAACTGACCCGTTTCAAAGTGTTTTAAATCAGAAATATGGATTTCTAACAACCAAATTGCCCAAAGATAACATGGATGTTTCCATACATTCTTCAAGTAACATTAATGATTACTTTCATTGGATTTTTGGGTGTTTTATTTAATCTTATAGAATTTGAATTCTTTTTTTTTCATGGTTTCAAAACAGTAACCAGAGAAAACTTTGACATAACATCAACATCCTGTGATTTGTTAAAATAATTCATAATTTCTGCCTTTTTAACTAAAATCGCATGTATAATTCGATACAAATGAGGTTCGTTGACCAGGAATCCCAAGAATAAGTGTAAAACCTATTATTAAACCAGCTCAAGTTTTACAAAGAAATGTGCCAAAAGCATGGAAAAAGTGACAAGTAAATCAGAAAAAGCAGCAAAAACATTGGAAAATCACAAAAAAAAGGAAGGACAAGTTCATGGTTAACAGGATGACAACATAAAGGTTAAAAGAATATTGTTATAGGAAAAGGGGTCAGTTTGACCCAAGGACAATATAAGGGTTAAAAGAACACATGCACTAAAATACAGGATCCAACAATGATTAGGATACCTATACCTGCATGAGAAAGCAAATATGTTTTAGGAAAATGGAAAATGGTTCGTCTGAATGCTACAGTGCGTAGTTTCTGCCGCCTCCATGAGGAATTCTGAGTAATGACAACAACATTGTCGGCGCGTCCACGTGATACAAGCCTTCTGTTGTAGCTCTTGTACTTTCATTATCACTCCAATACAACTCTGCAACTATTTATCCTTTAACTCAGACTGAAGCTGCTGTTTTTATTGTGTCAATTGTCGTGTAGTTTGTGTTGTATATTCTTCATGTGATGTCTTCCTGTTGCATACAAATTGTCCTTTTGGGACAAAGAGTAAACTGAAGTGAACTGTGCAGTTTTTCCTTGGAACAAACCAAGTATGATTACACTCAGTGTTCCGCGCCTGTCCGTCCCCTTAGGCAACAAATTAGTACTACTCACAGAATTGTGTGTGCATACAGTAGTTGCAGTTTGTGGTTGTAAATCCTCTTGTGAAACCTCTGCCATCAGCCAATACAGTAGAAAAGAGAAGCCTTTTTTATTTGTTTTTTCAGGAAGCCACTTGATACTGTTTGGAGTGACGCACTCTGGCAAAACTGCTGACAGCAGGTATTAATCACCATGTCATATGTGCGGATGTAATAATGACTACATACACAAGTATCAACATGTTTCTTTTGATACAGTACATATACTGTATAAGTATGTTTAGTTCAATTCAATTTTACATATAGTATTAATTCATAACAAGAGTTATCTCTGAACACTTTACAGGTAAATGTCTAGACCACATTCTGTAATTTACAAGGACCCAACAGTTCTAGTGTGTGTTGTCACATTTCTGTTTATGTTTGGAGGCCACAGTTTGGAGACAAAAGGGTTTTAAAGGGGATAAATATTTTTTCATTGTCTTTTAATCTACTGATTATCTACAATGAATCCACCTTTGGTCTATAAAATAAAGTAGTGGAAAATATACAACACTACTTCAGGAATTTACCTCCTCCCTCGGTATTAAGTAAAACAACTGAAACTGACAACTGCGTCGGTCTAAGCAGAGACACTTGCGCCGGGCTTTGCGCTGTACTGCGGCCAGGTGCAAGATATGGAACATTATGATTTGCTATTACCCTTGAACGTATCATCCGGTGTATCCCATTGTTTGACGGAAGTCAGAGTAACTAGAGGGGTCAAAGGTTAAATGAGGGTATTTACAGCTTTAATTAGGAGCCGTGGGAACCTCAACAATGTTATTTTATTGTGTTGTCTTTAAAAGTCTGGTTGTGCTGCATAATGAGGGGCAAGCACAAACAGGATCCCCAGCCTTCCTACCAGCCAGCAAGTGCAACGGTTGCTCAAGTGAAAAGAGACCAATGAGTTTGCCAAACCAAGTTTGAGAGAAAGACACTGGAATTCCAGGCTTGAGTCATACATCACTGTCTAAAGACACACGGGAGATTCCAGGACACAGTGATGAATACCAAGTTCATTACTCAACAGAGTGCTCAGCAATTTCCAGGAAGATGATGCAACATTGGAGAGTTGCAGGCAAAATGCTGCTGTGTAATCATGTGTCATACATTTTGTCAAAGTTTGTCTCCTGCAAAAAGTTGTAACGATAAAGGAGATGAATGTTCTTGCAAACAGTTTTTACAACGTGTGTACATTTTTTTTTACTGAGCTGGGGAAAAAAAGCCTTCTCTTACTTCGCTCCATGGTCTTGGAATAACTTGCAAAACTTGCTCCATCTAAATCATCTAGTCCCATTAAATTAATTTAAGGCCATGTTAAAATGCCATGGAATTCCAAAATGCAACTGCCACATGTGACCTGTTTCTTCTATGTGTGATTTTGTCTATGCTGTGTTTCTGTTGATAATAATAAATGGTGTGCCGTCTTGGCCAGGTCTCCCTTGAAAAAGATTCAGTCTCAAGGGACTTCCTGGTTAAATAAAGGTTTAAGAAATAAAAAATTCAGAATATAATTTGAGGTTTTCTGTAATATGCTGGATCTCTCCTATCACTGACATGTTGGCCTCAGCAGAAGAAACAGCTTTTGGAATCAGATGGGCTTCCTTTTTTTAATTTTTTATTTTTTTTTTAACTATCACCCCCTAACTGAAACTTCTAGGGCTGCAGGCATATAGGGGTCATACCTTGAACAGGCCTGCAATGCAATGTTCCCCATTTTAACTGTATCACTGATAAATGCTCTGGGGATAAATACAGAAACTACAAGGTGCTGTTTTATTTTAGTTCACAGTCACATTTTAAGACAAATGCACATTTAGAAATTTAAACTAAGTGTTATTACTGTCATTCCAACACATTCTCACTCCCATTGCATAAAATACGGCTGCTTGGTCAGGTGCCTTTGGTGTTGTTATTGGCGCTAAAAGTCTCCATTATCATCATATGTAAACGTGCTGGGTCACTGTAAAAACTGAGACTGGTGTTAATTAATATTTGGTAATCAAACATTAGTAACATGTACATGATAATAAAAAGACTATATGTAGTTTGGAATCACATTGAGCTGAAGTCAACACATTTTTGTTATGTATAAATTACATTTTACTCAATTTGTTTTGAATAAAATCAAATCCTTAAGTAGATGTTAATTATATTTTATCAGGAAAGTCAAAGATGCAGAAAATTAATACATTTAAGTCGTTGGGAGGTCTTTGGATTTAATCACCTAACACTTCCGCTCCAGTTATTTTCAGCCACATGGACATCGTCATCGAACATTTCCAATGCTGCCATTTTCTTAAAAGGTAAGACTTGTTTAATTATTGTATTTTACAATGAGTTTCTGCAACAGTTCAGTTGAACATTGTTTTGCATTACTGCAAGTTACCCAACAGTCCAACTTTACTGGCTGGAAGTGAAAATAAAGACATGTTAGCCTAACTTAACATCACAGTAATTCTGCCTAATGTTTGGACTAAACGCTGGCAATGAATGACTGAAAAAGTAGTCGGTTAACACAATTTCAAGTGACTTTTCCAAATATAACGGAGATAATGGCCTTTGAGATAGCGGCTAACGTAATTTTGCCAATGTTCCTGGCATCGGCCAGCCCCTCCACCCCTCCTCCGATCTAACTAGCTAGATTAGCTAACATGTGTATGCCAGGTTCAGATCCCCGGGGTTACACATTTTCACTTTGTTGCTTGTGTGTTTAATACGTTCCTGGAAGAAATGAGCATTTCTAAAACGGTTTCAAATATTTTCTGTTACCTGAGTGAATATGTTTGAATAAAGCTAAGGTTTCTTCATATGTGGACAAACATGTGGAAACATTTGTTTCTTTAGGTACTCCTTATATGTTGGGGGGGCAGTAGCTCAGTCTGTTGGGTTAGGAACCGGAGGGTCGTAGGTTCAACTCCCCGTACGGACCAAAACACAAAGTGTGGATCGGTGGCTGGAGAGATGCCACTTTACCTCCTGGGCACTGCCAGGTGCCCTTGAGCAAGGAACCTCCCCCCCCCAACCACTGGCAGCCCACTCACTCTGACATCTCTCCATTTGTGCATGAAAAGGTCCTGAGCATGTGTGTGTATTTCAGACCTGTGTGTAGTGATTATTAAACAAACAGAGTGTGAATTGTAATTTCCCCACTGGGGATACACAGTAGAAATTATGTTACCTCTTACGTATGTATACAAATTATGAACTTTTCCAGTTTAGAATTTAAGCTCATTTGAATTTCTTTCCAGTTGCATGAAGAGGCTTTGACTGAAATGTATCAACAGGTGTGTATTTGACTTGTATGCCAAACACAAAATGCTGTGATACCACATTTCACACTTTTTGTTTTGCAACACAATATTGGATAATTAGTTTTTCTTTTAGCAACAGTTGCTGGTTAACATTAGTTTCTGTGGCGATTGAATGATTGAATTTCTAAAATTATACAAATATATACAACTGTGACTAAATTCCAACCATCATCCCATTGGATGGTTTTCATGTGGTGGTGAGCTAATTAAATCCTTTTTAACTGACCTGGCATGAATGCTTATGGAAGTACATTATCAGTATCAGTATCAGATGTCCATTAGATTTTTCTACGTAACTGAAGTGCATAATGTCCAACAGCCATGATAACTGAAAACAATTTGGGGGGTGTTCAATTAGAACCTTCTCCTTTGGTGATATGGTCTGAAATACCCAATGTTCTTACTATTTCAGGACACTGATGAAGACAGTGTCTCGCAGGACCTTGCTGCACAAAGGATTGATATCTACAACATCAAGGGGGTCCTGATGACATCGGTTTGGTAGTAGAGGGCGTGAAAGTTCTGACTGCTCTGGGTAACTTTCCAAAGGCTTACTCCGTTGTCATTGGTTGGCATATGCATTGGAATCTCTCCTATCCCAAGGAGCTCCGGTACACGCTGGAAGTCTTCCAGAAACTCCTCCTTGAGCTGGATTGTTCAAAGCTGTCACCAGAAGTGAACAGCCTCAAGAATGAGCTACTAGCTTAAGAAAAGGGACCCTGGCAGAATGAAAGGGAACAGTTAAGTCAATGTCAAAACTGTCACATGGTTACCCGCTCTCTGTGGAGGAACATTTACTGAAGGAGACCTTTGGAATTTCTGATTAGTTCTGTCTTAAATATTTCGACTTGGAATTTGAAGATTACTTTACTCTTCATAAAAGTGACCAAATTAAACATTGATTGTTCTTAACTTGCTTCCACTTGATGAAAGTTATGACATTTTCTTTTTAACTTGTTAAGTAACTGAAAAATATTGATTTTCAGTGCAACATGTGGTTGTTTAGAAACATCAAACCAGCCATGCTTATTTCATGGGAGTGGCATTGTGTTTTATATATTTATATCGCCATAGGCAGCTGTTATTGTACATTGTGAGTCCTTTGTGTACACCAGGGAAGCAAATTTGACATGTTTTTATTGAGGAATTTGAACAAATTAACGGGATTGTTAAAGTGAGTCCTATTTTAGCAAAAAGTAAAGAAGTAAGGTTAATTATTTGACCTCATCCCAGACTCCATGTGATATTAATCAGTTACTTTTAGCTGTTTGAAAAATATAAAGGCCCTGACTATTTTAATTGGCCCATAAATGAAAATGTAAGAAATCTGCAGACTGAAAACATCTTAATTTAAATACAGGTCTTGATCTTAAATCACATCACAAATCACTGTGGACAATTCAAACCAATGATGGAGCAGAAATGAAACCCCATTAAATGATTAAACATTTATTAACAATAATCCCAAATGCCATTATATTGTGTCCCTATTGTACACATACAGAGTTTCTGCCTTTTCATAGCCTCTCTCCGGGTTTTATTGTTGCATTTTGGCGTTTTGCACTAAACAACTTGAAAAATGTTAGATAAACATGTTGGACAAAAAAATTGACAAATAAACGTTCTGTTCTTATTATGCATGATGATTTATTAACCCAATTTAAGTTACCTGTGGCACCAAGAAGGCATGACACGGAGTGTATTGTACATAGAAAAATTATGGCAACATTCAGTATAATTGAATAGATATAAAGTAACGTAAACAATTAATTTAGGTACAGACAAATAACAAACGCAGTGTGAATGTGATGAATTAGGCAACAATACGCTAAAATAGTAATGCAATTTACCTTATATTAGAGAATACAGCTTTTTTTTCAGATATTTAGTGCATCTGAATTAATTTCTCCCAGATATTTAGTAAATCTAAATGCCTTTTGCTCAGATACTTATTAAAACCTACATGAGTTTTCCTTGTGAAACTGATTGGATTTACTAAAGAAAATGTATTTTATCATTTTGCATGCTATTACTAAATCCAACACATTTTTAGTGTTGCTTTTATGAACATGTATACATTTATGTTTACAGTTTGTTAATTTATTCAATACTTTTTAATCAACGTTGTAGAACTCAAAATCTATTCAATTAAATTACGTGTTGCCATAATTTTTTTAAGTAACCACTGGTCACAAGGCGTCACCTTTGACGCATTTAGGTATAGGAAAAGGAGTTGGGTGGGCTTATGAAAGGTACGTTTCTGTGACACAAGGGACAAGAACGGGACAGTTGGCTTTAGGAAAAGAAGAACTGGTCAGTTGGGTTTATATATTTAACAAAAAGATCTTACTCTTTAACAGAAAGGTCGATCGATCGGCTCCGTTCTCCGCCTTCCGTCAACACCCACCAGGTCTGGATCTGTTGCGGAACAGCTGCGGACCATGACTGACAGCTGAAGTCGCGAGGACCCACGAGATCTTGCAAATTCACGTGTGATAGTGCGATACAACAGGATGTCGTTTTTATAAACAAAACCACAAAACCTCTGACCTGTTGACTTCAGGCTTGTCTCCGCCCATTTTGACATTTTCAAGGTGTAGTGCAGGGAAATATGACCCGCCGTGAGCACTGTGTATTTAATTTTTTTAATTAAATCAGTTTTATTTTGTTTCTGTGCTTGGCTTCCTATCCCTGTTCTGTGCTGAATTGCTGCGAAGCTCTCCAGCATCCGGCATAAATAGAAGCTCTGCGTATCTGCTCCGGAGCTGGGACGGAGTCAGTGAACACACATTGACTTTAATGGAAACCTAATGACTCCGCTGCTGTTCTGAAAGCAGACCTGTTAGTGGAAATCAGGGGTAGGTGTCACATCAGCACTGGGCTCTCCCTCAGCCGTGCTCACTACCCATTCTCCACTCGATCACGATCATCGTTCACTATCCCCGGCCTGTTAGCACTCCTCACCTGTTGCCTGTTTCAGCTCGTTAACCCCTCTACAAAAACCCTCTCCAGTCTTCACTTGTTGTCTGGTCTTGTCTCCATGTAGCATACGGGTGCTGTCAATATTGTTGCGGCAGTGTATCGACAGAGCTTTTGGTGGTTTTTAAGTTTAGTTGATCTGGGCTTTTGTACTACTAAGTTTGTTTGAGCAGTTTAACTAGAAGTCTCCAGTTTTCCCATACAGTTTTACCGCTTGGACTCTACCTGTTTTTTTTGTTTCTGTGCATGGCTTCCTTAAAAATGTTTGGATTTTCTTCTTTGTCCTGAGTCCCGAGTGCAATAAGGGCCACATGCACATTTAACTCTTGTGTTGTCTTTCATCACCCATGAAAAATGTCTTTTTCTGACATTTCTGTCACTATTTTCAATGTGCTTTTTTTAATTTTTGTTTTTTCAATGTTTTTTGATAATTATAATGTTGACATTTTCGTTTTTTCATTTAATTTGTCTTTTTTTCTTCTTCTCTTTTTACTAAAAACGAGTCAAATTTGACAACATGATGGTTAAAAAGGTTACCTATCCAGACAAAAGACACCAAAGAGGGAAGAGAAACTCAGGCCTACGTGTGTGTTGACTTAGCTGTGTTATTATTAACTGAGAGAAGTTGATCTACAGGTGAATAAATCACTGAAAGACAAACAGAATGCCTTGCATTATCTTCCATTATGTTTTTGTATTGTATAATATGTACTTATGAAAGTGGTGACACTACAACAGAAAAAAAAATCCTGCATTTAAAGTTGTATTGCAGTTAATCTTTATAGACGTAATACCTGCACAAGTATACAAGAGTGGAAATACTCTTTATACAGGATGACCCCCTGCAAACAAAACACGACAACTCTGTTTTGTCACGCAAGCTTTTTGTTAAAAGTCTCAATCCAAATTTCAGAGAACTCTGATGTCATCAGGCGTTTGTTGTAATTTTACTTTGGAACGCTTCTCAACAGAAGACATTACACAACAGAATGAGAAGAACACCGTTTGACAAGGGGACTGAACTCTGGGTGTAAAAATTCACTATCTGTTAGATAAATGTAGTAAAACAGTTAAAAGTATGACTTCTTCCTCTCTAATGGATTGGAAGTACACTAGAATATCAGACTAAAATTCAATCCCAGTCAATATTATCTTAATTATTGTATTAGTTGATGTTTTGGGCCACATGAAACAAGCTGTAACCACGTCACTGACATGTTATCACTTTATAAAGTTAATATGGCTCGCAAACTGTTTCTTTACACATTTATTTGAAACAAAGGAACATTAAAGGTATAATAAGGGATTTGAATCCAATACACTTTGTCAAATTCAGTGACCATCACGGTCACCTAGCCTATTTTTGGGCTGAAAAAAGTCATAATACACAACGTTTTTTTTGTTAGTTTTTTTTTTAATTTTGGGGCATTCTAGGCCTTTGTCATAGGACAGCTGAAAACATGAAAGGGGAGAGAGAGGGGGAATGACATGTGAATATATATATATATATATATATATATATATATATATACACAGGGGCGCGCTCTACCAGGTGAGCTACCAAGATGCCCACAGCCCTGGTTGTGTTAATGGACAGAAAGTATTTCACCACACACAAAAAACCCCATTATTCCTGCATGTGAATGTGTTGGCCGGCCAGTAGTTACCTGTCTGTAAATCGGGGGGGGGGGAGAGATCCTGAAATGGGGGGTTGTATTTGTTTGGCAGTTGAGTTGAAATGACAATCTTTGTGCAGCATCGCTTACTGCCCCTTTAAAAGCAGGGTTGGTAACTATTTCCAATATACACTTGTTTTTATATAGGGTTTGAAATGGGCTTTACACCCTGACAGTAATAAATGGCTTTGAAAAAGTAGTGAAAAAGATCTGTGATCTGTAGCTGCTGTAATCGCCCACCAATCACTGCCTAGCAGTCGGCTTGGAAAAAAAAACAATGAAGTGCCTCCTTTCCCCACTGTGCGTACTCTACCCCTCCGGTGAACGGGCCTCCTGTTTATTTGAATGCCCTCATTATTCCCAGTTAGGGAAAGGGGGAGCGTAAGCCCAAGAGAGGCCCCATCCCTGGGTTCCCCCTGGGCTCCCAAATCACAAAATCTCCTTGTGACCTTATGTAAGCACAGCAACAACTTGACATTGGGTTTTTTTCCCCCCCCAAAGTAGTGAAGACAGAGAAAATGAGTGCTTCTTCTTGCTGGTGGTTTAAAGAACTCTAACAAGGTGCTCTTTGTTGAACTATTTTTGTAAAATATGAGATTGTATTCTGAACAAGCCGTCATTACGGTCTGGCTGTGAAATACCGGAGAAGCCAAATCCACATTACGCCTTTGTCCAATCAGCTGCCGGTTTTTATTTTTTAGATGATAAGACAGGTTAGCGCTGCCTGCTGTTATATAGACGCAGTGTGTCTTGTGCACGCGCAGAACGTACACTCAAGTAGTGTGTTCAGTGTGTTCCGAGACACCTTTTTATTGATTTTTTTTTTTTTTTTAAGATTTTGTTGTTGTATTTTTAGGCCTTTACTGACAGGATAGCTGGAAAAAATGAAAGAGGAGAGAGGTAAGAAAAGTAAGCAAGTAAAACTTTACTTTACAATCAGAGTGATAGAACCCCAATGGCCTGCCTAATCTTAGGGATAATGTTGTCTGGGGGAAAAAATCATCACCTCAGTTTTGTCTGAATTTAATTGCAAAAAATTGTCTGTCATCCATTCGTTAATGAAGTGTACCGCAAGGACAGTTTGTCTAGCCTATCAGGGCTAAAAAGGGAGCGACATGTAGCAAAGGGCCGCAGGTCAGAGTCGAACACAGGCCCGCTGCATCGAGGAGTAAACCTCTGTATACGGGCACCCGCTCTACCAACTGAGCTGTCTGGGCACCCCCGAGGCACCTTTTTGACCAACTTGAGGAGACTGGTCAGTCCGGCCAATGGTCGGCCGTCGGGTCGGTGTCTCAGAGCCTCAAGACCAGCTTGAGCGTAGATAACGCAAAGTGTGGAGCTCCCATAATGCACGGCGCACCCGGAAGTGGTACCGGGAAGAAATAGAGGATGTGCATGTGTGTGTTTCATTGGCAATGTGTATTTAAAAATAATTTTAAGATGCAAAAATGGATTTTGCCGTTAGTCGCTAAGGGTATATGTAATAAACTTTATTTCAGACCCAGGGGGATCCATATCAGAATAAGAACATATACAAACACAAAAATACAAAATACACAAAAATAAAATTAAAATAAAGCCTTCCACAATGTTCAGTGTCTAGTATACAGACATGTTCGCCAATGGTTCCACAATCTGGAGGAGAATCTGACAGAACTACGTACAGGGTTCGCCAAAACAGAGATTATGTCATTTTCTGACTCAGACACCCTACACATAAATCTATACATCAGGTTACGTAAAACAGCAGAGCAGGTAGGTACCCCAACGCTGACAAACATATGGCTTGCACTGGAGTTTCTTGGAGCATTCAGCAGCAGCCTCATGCTGTCATTATAAGCCACTGTGAGTTTTCTAATGCTGCCTTGCTTATAACGACACCACAAGTAGGCCGTATACAAAGGTGTACAATACGCTCTAAAAAGTGAGATTTTCACAGGTACAGAGCACATGCTAAACTTACGACCCAGCATGTTCGCTTGAGCATACAGCTTCCGACGCTGCCTATAGATGTCCTTATCATCAGAAAGGTCATCTGCAATAACATGGCCCAAATATGTAATCTCAGTGCACACCATAAGTGCAGAGCCAGACAGATAGAAGTCAGGGAAGGTTGCCTGTCTGTCTTCTCTACTTCTGATAATCATAATCTTACTCTTTTTAGCATTGTATTTTATATCAAAATCCACACCATACTGTGTGCATACCCTTAGAAGCTGTTGGAGACCAGCACTATATGGGCTGAAGATGACCAAATCATCTGCATACATAAGGTGGTTAATTAGTTAATTAGTATAAATGAGCTTCAGCGATAAAGTTGTTGAATAAAGATTTTGTATTTTTGCCAATGGTTGTAGTCGATAAAGTGTGATCTCTCCGCCACGCTGAGAGAGACTGTGTGTGTGTGTGTGTGTGTGTGTGTGTGTGTGTGTGTGTGTGTGTGTGTGTGTGTGTGTAAAGCACGTTGATTATATCATCCTTCTGCATTTGTTGATTTTTGTAACTGAACATTTAATTTTGTATGATTCTGCTCAAATTTTCCAGGGGAGATACAGCGTGTTAAGTTCCAGGTGTGTTTTTGCGCCCAGGCTGCACTGGAGTGAAAGTAAGTTCATGACTATTCTTATGAAAATCATGTTCAGCTCATGTAAGGATGTTGGTAAAAGTAACCTTTGAATTCTGTTTATGAATGTATATCCTTAATGAGTCAATGCATTGCGTAGTTAACATGATATAACTGTGGAAACTGTATGGCAAATGTATTTAATTCTGTTGCAGTCCTATTTTTATATTTTATGTAGGAAGCCAACCACTACTGCTTTCTAGGTTTAGGAGTTAAAAAAAAAAAAATGTTAATTGAATGTGGTACATTAAGAGCCCAGGGAAAGTGTTTAATGAACGGGTGTCGTCCTCAGAGGACGTATCCGTGGTTTTAGTGTTTTTGTTATGGTTGCTATTTTCTGTTATCATTGTGAACAATTCACATTCCCAAAATCTGATAATTAATACTGGGCTCCTAGTACAGTCAGGGAATAAAAAAGAAACCTACAAATAATATTGTTGTGTCTGGACTCATCATTTTCTACCAGGCCGCATAATATTCTTTAAAAATTCAAAGGAAACTTGTTTTGGGGAGAATAAAAGTACTCCGGGCTGACTTTTCCTACCAAAAAAGCTCAGGGTGCTGCAAATGCGGGTGTAATATGAAAATGGCTGGTGGATGTAAGACAAAAAATAATGATTTATTGAATGAATCAAATTTTAATTTTGTGTCAGTGGCTTGTTGATCTTTACATTGTTACTTCATTTCTTAACCTGGCCTGGAATGGATGATGAACAGTGGCAAGTACAGTCACAATAAAGATAATGGAATGGACTTGAAGAGTAGTAGTTGTAGTAGTTCAGGCCGTAGCAGGGCACTGCAGGGTGTAGCAAATGTTTTGCATGTTTTTTTGCCGAAGGTTTTGTTGGTTAATGTGAGATGTTCGAGTCACACACGTCTCGTCTTCATATCAGAAACACGGAAATGAATTTGGCCACATACGTGTGTAACATCAACTCGTCCTCACTCCTGCTTCGTCAGTGGCTCACAGCATCACACACTGACGCAAAGTCTGACACGTGGGTCTGCTGTGATTGCGGTGATTGTTCAAAATTTGGAGTCGCAACTAATTCGCAGTAATTGGTAGAATTTGCGTGAATTGTTGAGTTTCTAGAGGGACTGGCTAATGCACAGCAAAAGTACAAAATACGCAGGAAGGAATAGTTTTGTTGCCTTATTCTCCACCACGTTTATGACAAAGCATTAGTGTTTTACTAATTGTGTGTGTGTGTGTGTTTGTCCATGCGTGTATGTTGGATGAGCTGAGGAGCTGTCAATGTGTAACCACCGCTGGTGACCAACAATAGAAAGAGAGAGAAAAAGGATGAGATGAAGGGGATTTTCTGTCTTTTGTTCCCTCTGTGTGGGATGAAAAATCTCTTTGCAGAGTTGATACGCTCCCCCCTCCGGCTAAACACTCTTGTCAAGTCAAGTGTTTAAAGGCAGGAGAGAGAGAAACAAAATGGAAGCGCACACACACACACACACACACACACAGACTTGGATCCCATTCTGAATAAGGAGCCAAGGACACACAGTCACCTCTTGCGAAGTCTTTCATGCGTTGTTTGCGACGCCCTTCCCAAACATGCATTACGTTTCTCACCGTCACTCCTCCATCCCTCATTCATGAGTCCATATCTGCAGAAAGGCCCCAGCCACCCACACTCTAAAGAATTCCTGCGAAGTTAGCCTGCTTATTCCACCCAACACTGGTTAATGTTAATGATATAATGAGCCGAACAAGTTGTCAGTCATCCGGCGAGACAACACATTCTCACTCCCATCGTGTAACATACGAATGCTTGGTCAGGTGTTATTGATGCTAAAACTCTCCTTTAGCGTCATTTTTAAACACTTAATCTAAATGCGCTGGGTCAGGAATTCTCACTTTTGACATGGTTAGGTTAAGGAAAAGCTTTTATAACGTTTTATAACATTTCCGTGACATGCGGGACAAGTTGGGTTTAGGAAAAGAAAAACTCGACAGTTGGATTTGGGAATAGATCGGGGGTGGGGTTAGAAAAGGGGTTAGAGTGATGTGAAAGGTATCACGAGTCCCCCTGCTTTGTCCATCGACAACGAGTTAGATAGGGAATCAAAGGCAAGAACGCGTGCCGAAGCACGTGATTAAAAAGCTCTCAATTCTGACAATGACCTCTTTGTTATAAAAGTTCTTGCTTTGTCTCCCAATCATTGGTTTAGTTAATTGAATTTGGATTTTTTTTTTTTTGGTGAGTGTGATTGAGGTTGTTGGGGTGATTGAGGTTGTTGGGCAGGGGCTCCTGGGTTATGTTTGGTGGGGCTGGGGGGGGGGGGTCATTTTGAGTTATGCCCATCAGTTGTTGTGTAGGGTCCAGTATTACTTTTAGGAGTTTCTCCCTTGCTTCCTCAGTGGTTTTATTCTTGATCTGTTTGAGGTCCCTAGGTCCATCTTATGGCTATGATTGCTGCTGTTAGGGTTAGCTTAGGGTGACAATTAACGCCCTTGATGGGCGCTGTAAGGGGCACGGGCACAAGGGGACCACTGGTGAGAATAAAACACTTAAAATCCTCCTTGAGAAACCTTGGTCGGTTCTATAAAAGCTGTTTAAAAGAAAGCCAAATGTCCAGAGCAGGGTAGAAGAACCACTGGACAGGACGGACAGTGGGAAAATAAAACTTTAAATAAAAGGTCACCCCCGCTCTGGCTTCTCTCCTGAAGACACTACCGAATAACTAAAATACGTAACTTAATTAATTAAATAAATAAATAAATAAATAAATAAAAAATCAAATACATATAGATAGATAGATAGAGTGTAAGTGTTAAATAAATATATTAAAATCCTTATTTGACATAAAATGTATTTAAAATAACATTTAAAAGTTCTAAAATGCTCTCCAGGCCCATGCTCTAAACATTTTGAGAGCCGTGGAGTTTAAAATTTGCATATAAAACAGTTGTGCCATCGCCCTTCTTTAAAATGTGTTGGTGCTGTTTGATTTTCAAGTAAAGGGCATTTCTTGTCTCCCCCACGTAAAACTTATCCCAGGCCCTGCACCTAATTGCATAAACAACATCGATGGTGGTGTACTGCAAGACCTGCCAAGGGTTAAAACCAGCTCTGCTGTGGAGGTGAAAAATGTGGGGGAGACGAATAAAAACGACATCCGAACCTCGAAGCGCTTCCCTAGGGTCCGTGTTCTTGTTCAGGTTAGGCCCGTCAGACACCGCCTACCAAGAGCCTGGGTCTGTCCGAGGTTTCTTCCTAAAAGGAAGTTTTTCCTCGCCACTGTCGCACTGTTGCTTGCTCTGGAGGAAACTACTAGAACTGTTGGGTCCTTGTAAATTCTGGAGTGTGGTCTAGACCTACTCTATCTGTAAAGTGTCTTGAGATAACTCTTGTTATGAATTGATACTATAAATAAAATTGAATTGAACTAAAATGTCCTTGAGGTTCTTGTTTCTCCTATAGGCAGAGATCATGTGGCAGTCCCTCAGCACGTCACTCTCTTCCCCCGCCCCCCGGAAGTTCCTCTTTATTTCTGGTGTGAAGTTCCTCAGGTTCTCTGATTAGGTGACAACCAAAGGGACAAGGGTTGAGCTAGACGACTAGATGGTGCTGTTCTGGTCTATGTATGTGAGACCGCCGCTGACTTCCGCCTTGATACCTCTGAGGAAGCGCCTCGAGTAACCCCTCAACCTCATCGCACTAAAAAGTATCCTGGTGGCCTCCTCCACATGCTCCGGGAAGGTGCAGATCCTGTGGAAGCGTATCAACTGGGACTTAATGAGGCCTCTGTACGTGTGCTTGGGGTGATAGATGGTCCTATGAAGAAGTGCATGGCGGTCAGTGTCCTTGAAATACACCTTAGTGGCTAGTGGCTTTGACTGGTCGCCGGATCCGCGGAAGAAGACCCTCGCATCGAGGAACTCCACTGTGACGGGTTGTAGGGTGTGTTTGAGTTTTATTTTAAAGTTAAGTCAGTTAAGGATATCTAGGAAAGTCATGAAAGTCTGTTTGGTGTTGTCCCATAGGCCAAAGATGTTGTGTATGGCCGATAATGTTTATTGTTTAAGGTGAAGTCGTTTCTGGTGAGTGTGATCTGGAGTAACTGTAAAATGTGTCTGTCTGGTCTGGATGGGTCGGGATGTTTATTAAATATATGTTTTATGGCAGAGAGGCCAAGTGGTGTTTCAATGTTAGTGTATAATGAGTATGTCTATTGAAAAGAGGAGAGTGTGACTGGGTACCTGGAGTTTTTTTTATTATATTAACAAAGTCTTAGGTGTCATTGATATAGCTGGGGTGCAGTTTAGAGAGTGGGTTAATGAAATGGTCTATGTATTTTGTGATGTGATAGGATTCTGACCGCAACAACAAAGGGGACTGTCCAAGTCGCGGGAGGCTTTTGGATCTTAGGGAGGAGGTAGAAGAAGCGAAACCTGGTCTCATCTAGACCGTCCAGGTATTTTTTCTGTTTGAGGTTAATGCATTTGTTTTGATAAAGTGTGTCTGTAATGTCCCTAATAAGTGTTTGTGTTTCTATTTGTAATGTGTTGGTAAGTGGTCTATAATATGTGGTGTCATTTAACTGTTGGCTTCTAAAATGTAATTGTTCTTGTCTTGGATGACTATTTGGCTCCCTTTGTCTGCAGATTTTATGACTACGTGTTTGTTATTACCCAATGAATGAATAATCTGTTTGTGTTCCTGACTAATGTTGGGTGTTCTGTGTGGAAATGGGGCGCCGATGTGTGTGTGCTTGGTTGTTTTAATTGATTAATTGTGCTATTTCTGGTGATAATGTGTCAGAATGTGGTTCCCAATGGGACAGTCTAGTGAAGAGCACAGGTTCCAGCCTCTGTCCTCCCTGAAAGTGATCCAAGAGTTTAAGCCTCCTGTGAAAGGTGTGTAGGTCCCCCTGAGCTCCGGCCGGGTGGGAGGTTTGGGTGTGGGGATGAAGGCGAGGCCCTTTTCCAGGATCTCCAGCTGTGCAGGTGTGAGGGAGAAAACAGCAGAAAGATTGGTTATATTTACTGATGGGGGGTTGTACTGTGACAGTTGGTCCCTGTTATTAGTTTAATTGTTGTTTCCAGTACTTGAACAACATCTCGGCCGTGTCTGCTGTCCAGTGGATGTTGTCTCTGGCTGTCTGGAAAAGGAGTGGATTGAGTTCTGCAAGGAAGGTATATTTTGAGGTTATTGCATTACTGAGAGTGGTTAGTAGTAGTAGTGCTGGTGTGGGTTCAACCTGTTGGAGAAGTTTATTACAGGGATGTAAATGGTGGCGTTAGGAAAAGTGGTATGACCAGTTTTTACTGTCTGCTGTGGCTGTTTGAGTATGGTGGTCTGTTTGTGTTTGGAAAGGCAGTTAGTGAGTCCAAATGAGAGGATGACGTGCTGTGTGTGTGGTTGTGGGTGCAGTTTCTTTAAGATGGCGGTTTTGGGTGGAAGGTAGCTCTGGGGTAACTGTCAACCTGTATGTCTGGGTCTGTGAAAGATGGGATGCGTGAGAGGTTGGAGTCCCCCGAAAAGAGGGTCCGCTTCACCACCTCAGCGACCAGTCCTTTATCTTTCTGAAGATGTGTGTGTGTGTGTGTGTGTGTGTGTGTGTGTGTGTGTGTGTGTGTGTGTGTGTGTGTGGTTCCGGGCGCCCTGGGGAGCCAGGTGCTGCTGCAGAGGCCCTGTTTGGGATAGAGGTGGATAGGATGGAGAGGTTGGGGTTAGGGTTAGAGTTTGTGGTTAAGGGTTGGGATTGTGTGGCACTGGCCTGCTGATCTGATAAAAGGTAAATGGAGGTATGAGAGGGTATCGAATTGGTTTCTATTGAGCAGTGGGCAGATAGACTGGTAGTGCACAGGCAACTCTGTTTCTCCAAACATGGGAGACAGGGGTACGAACCCCAGGCAAGGCACATCTATTGGACTGAAGGACAGAGAAAAGAGGGTTTGGTGTTTCTGGAATGGGACTATTGATAGAAAGGGTAGTACTTAAGGTAAATATAGAGAAGAGAGAAAGAAAGGGACAATAGCAACATAAAGTTAAACCAGACAAAAAACTAACCCGAGGTCTAAGAAAAATACTGAAATAAGTGCTAAAATCATGCATAATATAATTTAAAAACGTAAGTGCCAAATAACAAACATGCAAACATCCCAAAAGGATAAAAACAATAAGTGCTGGGTTGTAAGGGCCAGTAAAAATCATGTAATCAGATCTAGTTGGCAGTAAGAATAAATGAATAATTATGAAAAGCAAGCTATAAGTGCCTGGTTGTAAATTACACTATGAAACATGCAAACACTTGGTAAGTGGTAATAATAAATATAAAACATTGATAAACAGTGGGGTTCAGCAAAGAAGAAGAAAAAGGATAAAGAAATTACAAAAAAAGACAAAAAGGATTATAATTTAAGATGTGAGATAGGAGAAGAAAAAGGGTTTGATTTGTATAGGGTAACTGTGAAATGTATGGATAGAAAGGGTAGTGGAAGTGTTGGCGCCCCAGCCCTGGGAGAGCAGGGTTAAATTCCAGGCCAGGGAGGCCCTCCATGGACCAAAAAGAGAGGCCAAATTTTGATGTATCTCCATGTGGGGATACAGGAGTGGATTGGGGCAACAAATGAGGAGAAGGGAGGCCCATTTGGGGAAGTTAGATGTCAGCCTCTGGGTACGGTGGTCTTAAGGAGGCTGATCCAGATTTTTTTCTTCCCTCTTCCTCCGCTCAATGCTCCAACGGTCATTAGACTTTAAACCAGAAATGTTGAGGTGGTTAGTTTAGTGCTGCTGGAAGTGTAGAACTAGTGGGGTGGTGAGTTTACCTTCTCGAATGTTGTAAAGTTTAGGGTGGTGATGGCGCAGTGAATATAACATATGCCTTTGGTGAGGGAGATCTGGGTTTAAATCCCACTGTGATACATCAACCAATGTGTCCCTGAGCAAGACACTTAACGCATAGTTTCGCCAGAGACGTGCCTCTGACATATGTAGTAAGTTGCTTTGGATAAAAGCATCAGCTAAATGACATGTAATGTAAAGATGCAGTCTGGAGCGTGTAAGTATGGTGTGTGTGGTTTCTCGTTTGTAGGGTTTGTTACAATTGGTTGAAGTGATAATGTAAGTGGTATTGCGGGTCTTAAGGGAGTAAGATTCAAGAATGGGATGGGCCGTCTTGCTATGCGTGTTAATAATGAATTGTCTGTTTTTATAAAAAGTGTTGTTGGTGGTGGGTCTATGGTCTGTAAAACTGGGAGCGGACAAGTAGGTCTTGGATGTTTTTGTTTTTTCCAGTAGACAGAGATAGTTTTGTGGCTATGGAAAGCTGGATGTTGTGATTGTAGGCAAGTGTAATTGTGTTTAATATACATGATGGTAATCTAATGGTTCATTGGGTATAGGTGGATACAAATGCGATGATCTTCTGAATGGTTGAAGGGTTGGGAACTGGCGGGTTGGGTACCCGCCTCCAAGGGATACGTAGGGTTGGGTGTTGGGGTGCAGATCCTGTTTAAGGGAGGGGGAGAGGGAAATGTAAGGGTGAGATAAAGGATTAGGGAAATGTAAGGGTGAGAAAGGATTAGGGTGAGGATAAGGATGAGGGTAAAGTGTGGGATGCAGACCCTGGTTATGGTGGGGGGATAAGGTAGGAGGGAGCATAGGAGGCAAGGGCCCATCCGAGTTAGGAACCTGGACTGGTGTAGAAGAATCGGTGGAGCGAGTGGGGGGCGAGGGCGGCCAAGGTGCTGTTTTTAATGGAACAAAGAAAACATTAGCTGTATCCTCTGGTCCTGAGAATGAATAGAGTTGTAATGGTTGTGTGGAAGTCTAGTGGGCAAGAGGAAAGGCGGTGAAACCGGATAATCTGGCACTTGATGAGACCCTTGAAGGTGTGTTTTGGGTCGTAACTATTTGGTGTGCATGTGTGTCAGTTGGGTCTAAATCAGAGGCAACACATAGGGAACACAATGATTAAATTAAGAATTAAAAAGGCCAAATCTGTGTGTTTTCTGACTAAAGACCCATTTGGTTTTGCCATGACATTGACGCTCCCCGCCAAGTATTGTTTAAGCCTAGTGCCAAGTTAGATAGCGCTTGAGAAGGAACTTGTTTTGTGTTGAACCCCACAAAAGAAAAGGCCACATCAAATATTGAAGAAGTTAACTACTGACACCATACAGTAATGTGAGTTACTTAAATCCTACAGAATACATGGTAATTTGCTCTTACCAGTGTATCACCGTATGTACTTTGCACACAGCAATCCCACCAATCGGTCTCAAAACATTCCAGTTAGAGAATAAAAGCCCTAAATATATTATTTGTAAATCTTAACAACCATTTCCCTAGAGAACCAAGCGGGCCTGCCTTCTAGCTGGATCTACATTTTCATCAAAACTTGTTATTTTCAGTGTGAAGCTTGCTAGCTGGAAAGTTGTTCTTGTTGTTTCCCGTTTCAAAGAGAGTTTGAGAACAGCAACACACGGAAGGTAAGGGACATCCGGATGTCAGTCAGTTATCCTGGAAATGTACTTAAGATTGTCATGACCCACACACTCTGTCTTTCTCCTGTCTATTCTCCTGTCAAGCTTCACATGAACACAGGTGTATAGTAACTACAATTACCATCATTTCCTGTTCAGTTGTTACACTTTACTTGAACTTGTATGTGTATCATCAGTCAGAATTCTGACATTTCGACAACAACAACTGTGGTGGTAAAGATGCAACGCTCACTAACCCCTCCAAAAGCTAAGACCACATTTGTATTGATGTATTAATTCCTGTTGCTTTAAGGAATTGAAGGTTGGGTTTGGTAGTCTTGTAGTAGTCATAATGATGATTATACTGGTGATGCAGTATCTCTTCCTAAGATTATTTTTTTGAATTTCCTAACAGCTTAATAACATAAAATGGGTTGCATTAAAATAACTTACGGTATCGGTAATAGGACCTGTTGTGTAATTTAATTATGTCACATGGGTGATAAAAGGAGCAGCTCCTCTAAACTGTTTAATGTTTAAAAAAAAAAAAAACTTTTACTGCCCAGTCAAGGGAAAAAGAGGACAGGGTAACAGAGAAAACATTCAAAGAATACAATCCTCACCCAACTGGTGTGTGTGTGTGTATACAGCTCAGCACTTGTTATGGTAGCAGCTATTTGTACATGTAGACTAAAGCAAAAGCAATGATAATAATGTCAGAACCAATTACGTATCGCCAAAATGAATGTATGCACACACACACACACACACACACACACACACACACACATGCAGGCCATATAATTTTGCAATATTTCAAGGAGATAGCAATCGTTATAAACCTTTGTTTTGTGCCAATACATCATTTATTGTCGCAAAACACACAAACGCACACACGCACACATAAGTGTGTCTTACTATCTTCGTGGGGACCAGTCATTGACATAATGCATTCCCTAGCCCCTTACCCTAACCTTAACCATCAAACCTAAATGCCTAACCTTAACCCTTACCCTCACCCTAACCATGACCTAACTCTAACCCTAATCCTAAAACCAAGTCTTATTCCTCAAACAGCCCTTTAAAGTTGTGGGGACCAGCATTTTGTCCCCACAAAGCTGTCAGGACCCCATAAGTATAATGTATTCCCAGTTTTTGGTCCCCACAAATGTAGTTAAACTTAATACACACACACACACACACACACACACACACACTTGTCTCCCTTTCAATGCTGTGTTGTAACACACAAATATCACACAGTAAAAGACAGCATATCAAAATTGCTCAAAAATGAAAATAAAACATTAACAATAAAACACACAAATTAACCATTAGTAGACTACTATCTATGAGCCGAGCCACATTAAAGTCACACAATGAGGGCACAAAGTAATATGAAACCTTTATTGTGAATAAAGAAACACTGTCAGGGTAACTCAAGAGTCTCAGATTTAGGCCATATTCATACATTTTGACATCAACAGAGCTGCAAAATTGCCTCTGGGTTTCTAAATAAGAGCTAAAGAGTGTTGCTCGAGAGATACACAACTGGACTATTTTGCTTAGGCTGCTGCCCCCGTGACCCCCCCCCCCCCCCCCCCCCCCCCCCCCCAGATAACCAGATGAAAAAAGATGAATGGATGGATGAAAACATTTTAAGTTGAATGTATACTTTTGCTGCTAAGGAAATGTCACTTTTTAAGTCTAGATCAACCTGCAAAAGGCTTCAATTATGGGCTTGGCTGCATACAGTTATTCAGTTATGTCCCTGAAAAGTTTCTTTAAAGAAACTGTTTAACAGATTATATTGGATTTAGAGGCATTTTCTCTATTGCTATTCTACTCACAACCTCCTTCAGTTCTGAAGAATAAGGATGGTAGCAAGAATGCAAATAGTCTCAAATCTCCCATCTTGTTCCATACCTTCTGTTCTAAGTCAGAAGAGTTGGACTCCTCAAGGTAGCAAGGTCCCATAGAAACGAGTAGGAAGCGTGAAAATGACGCTGACAATGGACACATACCACAAGGGGTTGAGAGCGTTCTGCCTGGTCAAGTATTGTTTTCAGAAATCTCAACTGACCTCTTATGTGGTCTAGTGTCTACTCTATCTGTAAAGTGTCTCAAGATTACTCTTGAATTGATACTATAAATAAAATTGAATTGTTCAATTTTCAGGATGGAAAATCCCAGTCAGAGCAATGCAGTGTCCCCCAGCAAATCAACTACTTCTCTAAAATCTAGGGTTCTTACAGTGGGGGAAATAAGTATTTGACCCCTTGCTGATTTTGCAGGTTTGCCCACTTACAAAGAATGCAACGATCTATAATTTTAATCATATGTACATTCTAACAGTGAAAGACAGAATCCCAAAGAAAATTCCAGAAAACACATCTTGAATTTATTAAATGATAACCATCTGATGAGGAAAACAAGTATATGACCCCTACCAAACAGCAAGTATTCTGGGTCCTACAAGCCAGTTAGTCTTTCTTTAAGACACAGCCCCAATCCCAACCAATTATCTCATCAAATACACCTGCCTCACCTCGTTACCTGTAAAAGACACCTGTCAACCAAAACAACCAGCATCCAATCACCACCATGGGCAAGACCAAGAGGCTTCTACGGACATCAGGGACAAGATTGTAGATCTGCACAAGGCTGGGATGGGCTACAAGAGAATGGAAAGCAACTTGGAGAGAGAAAGATCAACTGTCGGTGCAGTTCAGGAAATAGAGAAGAAGCACCACACCACCGCCAACCTCCCTCGGTCTGGGCCTCCACACAAGATCGCTCGTGTGGGTGTCCCTGATCATGCGAACGGTGAGGAATCATCCCAAAACCACAAGGGGGAACTGATGAATCATCTGAAGGCAGCTGGGACCACAGTTACAAAGAAACGGTTGGTAACACACTACGCCGTCATGGATTGAAATCCTGCAGCGAACGCAAGGTCCCCTGCTCAGAAGAAACATGTACAGGCACGCATGAAGTTCGCCATTACCACCGACGACTCAGAAGAGGCCTGGAAGAAGGTGATGTGGTCAGATGAGACCAAAATAGAACTTTTTGGCCTCAACTCAACTCGTCGTGTTTGGAGGGCAAAGAAACAGAGTACAACCCAAAGAACACCATCCCCACCGCAAGCATGGTGGTGAACAATCATGCTTTGGGGTGCTTTTCAGCCAAGGGGACGGGACAACTCCATCGTATTGAGGGAGGATGGACGGGGCCATGTATCGTGGAATTCTGGACAACACCTCCTCCCTCAGTGAGAGAGCTGAAGATGGGTTGAGGAGGGTGTTTCAGCACGACAAACCCTAAGCACACCGCCAAAGCAACAAAAGAGTGGCTGAAGAAGAACCACATAAGGTTCTGGAGTGGCCTAGCCAGTCTCCAGACCTGAATCCAATTGAAAATCTTGGAGGGAGCTTAAATTCAGTTGCCAGGCGACAACCTCGGAACCTGAATGATTTGGAGGCTGTCTGCAGGGAGGAGGGGGCCAACATCCCTGCCGAAATGTGCACAACCTTGTCACCACTATAAAAACCGTTTGACCATCTGTGCTGGAATAATGGCTTTTCTACAAAATATTAACATTGTGTGTCCAGGGGGTCAAATACTTTTTTTCCTCATCAGATGGTATCAATTTTAATAAATTCATATGATGTGATTTTCTGGAATTTTCTTTGGGATTCTGTCTTCACTGTTAGAATGTACATATGATTAAAATTATAGATGTTGCATTCTTTGTAAGTGGGCAAACCTGCAAAATCAGCAAGGGGTCAAATACTTATTTCCCCCACTGTATACCTTTTTTACTATCCCTATATGGCCATCTTAAATTGGATCGACAGTAAGCACAAGGCCGACCGGTGCAGCCACAGATAACAGAAACAAGTGACAATGTGACAAAACCATCGTTATTTCTAAGTTTTATTGTTTAGCTCGTTCCCTCAGGACAATCTCAGTCATGAACTGACGTTATGCTGATCTGTTAATCAAGCGGTTTATTTTATTTCAGGTACTTCGCCTTTTTTCAGCCATCTGTGCCAGCTCTGTCTTCTCTATGCTTTTTACAAGCTCTTTCATTTCCCTAAACACTCACTACACACATAAGGGAACAGAGCAGGGGCGGTGTGTTCATTACGGTGATATGGGCGACGCACTGCCAAACGGGAAAGGAAGGGATTTGTTTTCTAACTAATTCTATCATGGCAACAGTGTTCCAATCTAGAGGTCTGATCTGCCACTAGATCTCCAATCAGGCTAAAGTCGTGCTTCAAACGACCCCGCCCCTTTTGGGGCGATTTCAGTCAGGTTGAAAATTGCCCCAAAGGTCTCTCATAAACTCTCATGTTCATCAATTTTTTTTCAATACAATCTCTATGGGTTCCAGGAGGGCTTGCACTTACGCGCTTCCGTCATACAAAGCGTAACCATGGACATAACTAAGAAAGAGCGGGTAGAAGCGTCAAATCAATTCACGTAATACTGTCAAGATGGATAGCGTTCAGTGCAATTCGACTGTCTCTTTTAAAGGAAGAGCCTTTTAGTCTGCGAACAAATCAAGATAAATTGGCAACGAAACAATTAATCAAATGTAATCATTCAACAGGTTTCTACTAAGAGGGAAAGGTCCTACACCCAAGGATTTTCCAAAAATTGGTATGAACGAGAAACCTGGCTAGCAGGCTGCGACGAAGCTAGCTTCCGCAGTCTTCTGTTGCCCCGGCTTACTTCTTCACCCTGAAGACGGCACGCAGACAGCACCGCATGGACAGCAACTGGTGTAACGGACATGCACCATCTTTCAGAAAAGCTAAAGAAACAAGAGCTGTCTAAGACCCACATGGATAGCTGTTTGAGATTGTCTGCTTTGGGGAGAGTGAACTTTGCCACTCAACTGGATGAGGGATACGGGCTAGCTGTCCGTCGCCACAACGAAGAGGTTAGCAAGAACCGCCACATCCTCAACCGGCTGATCCAGTGTGTGAAGTTTTGCGGAGTGTTTGAGTTAGCTTTGGGAGGAAAAGATGAAACTGAGGGCTCCACCAAACCTGGTATATTTCTTGGACTGGTCAATTTTGTGGCACAGTTAAATGAGGTGTTTGAGCATCTTAAAAATGCTCTTAAAAAGGTTTTTAAAGACCATTCAAAACAAGCTACTGGAGTGTATGCTAGCGGTCATGAAGGAACACATTATGAAGTCGGCGAAATTTGTAGCCATCCAACCGGACGAGACCACAGACGTTTCTACACAGACACAGCTGGTGCTTGTGCTGAGGTACCTTGATAGCAACCATAAAGTGCAGGAGCGCTGTTTTTGAGTTTCTTCCCATCTTGGAATCAAACTCAATCTCAATTGCCTGCGTGCTTTTGGAGAGACTGAACGGCCTTTTTGCCGACAAAGAAAAAGCGCATTGTACAAGCTTCCGATGCAGCCATGGTGACAAGAGGAGAGAAGGCTGGTGTGCACCAAAAGGTGCCTGAACATTTCGAGAATGCCCATTAAGTGCATTGCTATGCACATCAGCATTAATTTTATCAAGCAACAAGCTACTTCTTGCATCAAAAAAGTAAATATTTTCTTTTCCGATCTGAGTGAGATTGAAACTATTTTCCCCCGGTCACCCAAACACACCAGCATTCTTGACCAGACTACCCAGAGCTTCATCCACACGGTGGAACGTCAACAGCAGAGTCGTGAACACTGTGTACGAGAACCGAGACAACCTCATACAATGTTTTGAAGCCATCAGGACGGGTTCATTGGGTTCATTTGACCAGTCCACCGTGAGAGAGGCATCTGGCTACCCTGACAAACACATAGGTCTTTTTGCCTTCAGGGACTCCTCAACAGCAGATGTAAGAAGCAACAAAAGCCAAAAGACGCAGAATGGCTTTGTGAGAAGAGGAGAAGCAGAGGCTGTCTAAAGAGGTCTGTGATCACCAAATCAAGGTTCTCTTTCACTGGCCACCTTGTAAGTGCTTCCTTACTGCAAGCAGATATGTTTGAAAGGTACTGCCATTAATTTCCTGATGAGGCTCTGAATGCCACAGTGAACGCACACCCCACGCTGAACAAGGCAAAGCTCAAGACAGAACTCTCTCTGATCTATGAGAATCCTGAACTCAAGGGCTGCTGTGGTGCACTGGCCCTGTACCAGGTTCTCATGAGCTCCAACCTCCAGGAGACATTCTCTAAGACTGGGACTCTGTTGAACATCCTCATAACTACTCCCATGACAACAGCTGAAGCTGAGAGATGTTTCTCAACTTTGACACGAGTTAAGATATTGATGCGATATTCAATGGGCCAGGAACATCTGTATGCACTGCCCATGCTTTCCATGGAGAGGGTCCTCAACATGCCTGATTTCAATGAGACAGTCATTGACCGATTTGCTGCATTGAAAGAGAAGAGCGCAGTTTCAGTACAAGTAATGTAGTCTCTCTCACACACTCACACACACACACACACACACACACACACACACACACAAAGCCATACAGATATCTGTTTACCTTTTCTAAAAATTATTTTCAAATGAAAAATGTCTATCACTGTTCATGTTCATTTTCACAAATCTATACAAGTGAGCAGAATATGGAAGTCTATACAAATAGCTTAATACCAATAATGTTGTGGTTTGGGGTTTTTTTGGGGTTATTTTCCCATTTGACCTTCCCTGTGTTTTTTGTCTCGGTTTTCTCCCCAGTCTTGTGTTGTTGGGCCTGTCTTGTGTTCCCCTGTGTCTGTTTCCTGTTTTATTTTGGTAGTATGGTTTCCTGTCTTGTCTAGTCTTGTCTAGTTTTACTTTTGCTTGTCTGATTGTCCAGCCCCGCCCTAATATGATTCACCTGATGTCTCACCTGTTCCCTGTTATCTCGTTACCTCATGTATTTAACCCCTGTGTTCCCTCTGCCTCTTGTGAGATCCTTGTGTCTTGTGAAGACGGCCGTGTTTGCATTCCAGCCGTTCTCCCTAAATTCCCCGTGAGTTGTTCCCTGTATTGTTTACCTGTTTTTTGACCTTTGTCTTCCCCTGGACCTGTTTTTGGAACTGCTTGCATTTTGTGCTTTTGGATTTTTTGTGTTTTGGATTCCCCTGGCTTTTGGACCTTGCCTCTTACCTGTGTGTTCCTGGACTGTGTCAATGAACCCGTTTGTACCTGTCCTTGCCTGCTTACTGGTTCTCTGCGTTTGGGTCCTTCACCTTGTCGTATCATAACAAATAACTTGCGTCAATGTTTTCAGTAGCCTCTATCAAAAGCTGCTGCTTGCTTGTTGTGATTTATGTTCTGGTGCATATAATTTCAGTTCATCCATGAGGCCTTTGTGAAGTAATTATTGTGTATATCAGAATTCTTTAGTTAAACTTAGTAGCACCTCATCGTTCCAGTTTGGTCTTCAATGTGTATAGCCAAGGTGCACAGACCATCTCAAACCTCCCTTGTTCATTCAGTCACTTTGCTTTTATTAAGAAGCACTCCACTACACTCTACAGAAAATGTAGTTCTAAAGATCCTCTTCTCTCAACAGTGTCTCCTTGTTGTTGCTATGCTGTTAAAATTTTATTTTTCAAAGTGTGCACTTCCCTTTCTCTAAAAGTTTAGGCTGCACTACTTTTGAAATGTTGTAAATATGGTAGAAGCTTTGATCCTGCAATCTGAACATATACCCAGATGTTTATTCAGCTGATATTTCGTTTGTTTATGAAATGCACATTGTTTATGCAGTGTTGAGGAATGTGAAAGAACAGTAATAACTTAATTTGCTTTTGTAAGCCAGTAATTTTGAGATAAGCCAATAAATGCTTCTGGTGTTGCCCCCGTCTTCATGTTGTTGCTGGACATATCATTTTAAAAATGTGTCCTGTTTAGCTATTTTACATCACACAACATTGGCTTAAGTAAGTAATGAATAAGTGGAATAATTAATTGTGAAGCCATGTCATTATTTTTGTTATGAAGGCTGAATGCTAATTTCTTACAAAGCTTTCCACCTGTAACTTATGTAGCTAGAGGGGAAATATTTCTGTTTTAGTGTGCCCATTGAATTGGTCACCTTAATCATCAGAAAAATTGTTTTGTCTGCTAAATTTAGCTAACTGTAAAGACCGCTAAAAGTGAAAGGGGGAGCGGGGCACCAGTAACTATCGGAGGTGTGACGTTATGAGTGGCCGCTGTTCTGACTCGGGTGCCCGGCCTGGATGTGTCCCAGGGGCTGTAATGATAGTGGATGGCTGCTGGCTGGGGGCTGACTGTGGATGTGTCCCCGGCCCGGGGCTGTAATGATAGTAGATGGTTGCTAGCTAAGGGGGGGGGGCTGACTGACTGACTGTGGATGTGTCCCCGGGCCGGGGGGCTGTAATGATAGTGGATGGCTGCTGGCTGTGTCAGGTATTGGACATAGACATTAGTCATGAATATTTTTTTTTTTCTTTTTCTGGGCCTTCTGTTGTGGAATGGGCTTGTTTTGAGTCTTGCTTTGTTTTTTTTCCTCTCGGCTTTTCTCTTTCTGATCCTGTGACTTACCAGCAGGGTGCAATTTTCTGGGGGACATGCGTGGGATTTCCCCCTTTCTGGTCTACATACCCTTGCCTCTGCAATACAAATAGTTTCCCCCACAAAGTGATTAATGCTAGGTGTTAAAAAAGTAACGCAATTACAATAATGTATTCCTTTTAGCTGTAATACAACGTATTACTAATACAATTTTAGTAATATCTCAGTAATGCGAGGTACAACACATTTTAAAACAATTAGTTTTGTTTTTTTTAAGAATTTACCAACACCGTGAAACATTTCTTCACAGGAAAAGAAAAAAAGCTGTGTTATTTCCTGTTGCTGTATTCGATGACTGCAGAGAAAGACACATTTGCGAGATGGACATATTTTTAGGAGTTTTTACGCTGCGTTGAAGCGATCTATCCCGTCTCTGTTCCCGTGGTCAGAGCCAGAACCAGAGACTGTACGGCTGAATTTATATAGAACAAAAATAAACCATTACACATTTTCATTTGTTCCTTGTTCAGTAAAGCAGTTTACTTGCACAACTCTTGAAGGCACGGTTTTTAGTAGGGATGAGCCGAATACTCGGCTGAAACGAGTATCCGGTGCGGATAAAGCACTTTTGCCGAGTACAAGTATTATACGAGTAATGCGAGTCAATATCTGTGCTCGAATTGAATACAACTCCTCAACTGGCCGCGCAGCGTTCTGTGATGATCACAGCGCCCCCCCTACACACACACATGCTCGGCTCACACACACAGAACTCTCTCTCTCTCTCACAGGTCCGCGGGTCTGTTCCGTTAACGTTTAGGGTTTCTTCAGTTTCAGGTTTGTTTTTAACTTGGGTTTGTAGTCCTTACATAGTAGCCAGTAGATTTCTGGTGAATGTGGGGTTTGTAGTCCTTACATAGTAACCAGTAGATTTCTGGTGAACGTGGGGTTTGTAGTCCTTACATAGTAGCCAGTAGATTTCTGGTGAACGTGGGGTTTGTAGTCCTTACATAGTAACCAGTAGATTTCTGGTGAACGTGGGTTTCAGACATGCTGCTTGGTTTAAATGCGACTCGCGTTGCGTCTTTGCCGTCGGAGATTTTTTTTTTTTGTTAACCGTCAGCTGGCTTCTTTAAAGTCAATGCAGATCTGAGAAACAGAAGCTCGAAGCTTAAATTCTGTCCACTTCCGGGTTAGGCCCAGTCCGAGTACAGATACGGATACAGATAATTCATGTGGTATACAGATAATGCTGTACTCGCTCATCCCTAGTTTTTAGTAGTTTGACTTGGGCCTTCTCTGTGACACCCTGTGAAATTCCTGATAATCTCATGGGATTTTATTTGACACTTGATTAAATTGTTCTCAATCAATCTGTTGGTCGTGTGCTTCTAGGACGTTTTGACGTGTTTTTTTTTTGTTCCTCCAACTGCAAATCAAATTTCCCCTCGAGGGACAATAAAGAACTCTAAAGCTCTGAGCTCTGAACCTTCCTCCAGAATAATAGGATCAATGTCCATTTTTCAGTTTCTTCGACAGTTGGCAAAGGGGTAGACTACTCCTATTAGCTGTGTTTTATTTCTTGAGGATGTTTTTTAGCCAACCTCAGCCATTTGATAAATGCATAGGAACAATCCCCAAGTGCTAAATGTAATTAGCAAAAGAGAAAACGATGGCCCAAATTGTGGGCAACAAGCAATTAAACACAGAATTACAACGTTATTGATTAAAGCAGTCAGCTTTTTCATTATAAACTGTTCCACACATTGTGGTGTAATGTCTTCTCTGGGTAATGGGTAATCAAATAAATAAAGCTGTATTTCTATCCTCTATATATTCTCTCTCATAAAGAGGGTTGTCTCAGTGACTGACAGAGACATTTGTATTTAAATGCAGGTACAGTATCACATGTTCTGCTGCAGTGGGTCATGGCTTTTTTATGTTGGATTCAGTGGGGATTCATAATCTATTAACCTGCTAGTTCAGCAAAAGGAATGGAACAAAAACGAAGCAAGGAAAAAAGAATATTGTTGAGTTTGCAGCTTGTTGGCTGCCAGCTTCAGGCCCTTTTCTTGTATTATTAGCTATTCATCCAACATACTCTGCCAAGAGCGTGGTTGGTCCCGAGGTGAGGCCTGCTGGCACCACCACACCTCTTTCACCTATTCATGGAGAGGGTCTATGAAATATAGATTACTGCTGTGGGCTTCACACAGAGGCATGGCTTCTTTGGCTGCATTGCCAAGTAGGGAAGAAAACAATGGCTGTGATTTGGAATGAAGCAACACAAGTCTCGCACTTCAGAAAAATGGGCACAAACTGAAAGACAAATTAAATGTTCTGGAGCCAAATAATGAGCATTATGTTTCTTTGAAACCTCAACCTTTAGGCAGAGGTTGAGAGCTCTCAGAATTCTGACTTTAAAGCTAGAGTGTGCAGCTATTTTACATAAATGCCCGTTACATTAAATCATGCCTATCAGCTCCACATAACTCTCTGTATTTTTGAGTATGTTTATGTTTACAAAATTGTGTCGCCCGTTGACTTTTGTGCGCAGAAACTCGAGTTATGCATTTTATGCCAACGCTGAGAAAAGCTAACAGCAGCATTCAGCTTTGGAGACAAAGAGGTAAAAAAAAAAAAAACTATTTTAATCCTCCATCTTTGCAACTGTGTGAAGGAGGGGTAGGAGTGCTGCGTGACCGCGGAAGGCTCACAACATATGGATGGTCCGAGTGCTGTTGTCATTTCTTACAAATCCTCATCGGGGCAACAGAAACTATGCACTATAGCATTTGTTTTTTGCATTGTTGAGGAAAAAACTAATATTTTTACAGATTTTATTTCAATTGGCCCCTGAAAGAAAACTAGACTCCTGCATCTCCTCTTGGCTCTGTTTCCTATCTAACCCGTGATGGGAAAATTTGGCCAACCACAGGTCATTTTAAATTCTAACCCTAACCCTTTTGGCTGTTCTGCACATGCATATCGCCATGTGACAGATAAGGAAGAGGGAGAGCTGCGAGAAAAGGTCCACAACCCCCAATTCCAGTGAAGTTGTGACAATTGCAAGGAATTTAGGAATTTCATCATCTACAGTCCATAATATCATCAAAAGATTCAGAGAGGGGGCTTCCGGATCCGCCACAACCAGTGTGAAAAACGGTCTCTTCCAACGGAATACTATAACGCCTTATCAGAGAATAAACCCAAGAAGCAGGCCAACAATGGAGATGAGGGAGAAAAATACAGCGGAGTTTAGCGAGAAGGACGAGGAATCGGGAGCAACAGAGGCGGATACTAATGGAAAAGATGGCGGACGGCAGAGAGCCTACAAAAAACCCCAAAGGTGAACATGGAGCGGGTTCTACAGGAAATCCAACAGATCAGAATAGAGAACAGCCAACAGTTAGATGGCATATAAGACAATATTTATAAAAACAAACCAGAGGATTATAAAAGCAGAGGACCATATTGGCGATGTCAAAGCTAGGATGCTAAAAGTGGTAATGAGAAGCATGCATAAAGTTCAACGGCAACATGACGAGAAGCTGGTTGATCAAGAGGGAAGAGCAAGGAGGGTAAATATCAGACTTTACAATGTACCGGAAAACAAGGAGGGGAAACTCAATGGTAACTATTAAATAGGTGATGGGTTGGTTAACATGGTAGGACTGTATTAGGAATGATGAATATAAGATGGGTGTCTCACTGGGGTGTCAGTCAGAACACAAAGGAGTCGATGCAGTTCAATCCAGACCAGAACTTTACTTGAGGTGAAGGATTTACACAGCACAGCACACTAGATTACACAGTTTGGCAGATAATGGCTATATGTGCATATAGCTGTCTATGTTTAGGCGATCAGGAATATCTCTGTCTTCGTGTGTGTGTGTGGTCTGAAATAACAAAGATTAATTTCTCACCATCAAATTAGCTGCAGCATTTACATTAATACAGGCTAAACTGACATTTCTCAACTATAGTGACTATGTCTAATGGCACAACAGCATTTACTAGTGAAATGCAATACAACAGTGCCACCTAGTGGCCAACTGAATTAACATTAGACTGCCCGCAAGGGCTCTGGAATGTTCCCACGAGTGTGGCCACTTATTGATTCACAAATGTGCCGCATTTTACACATAGCATACACCGTGCGGAACAGGTCTAGTAAGGCACAATAATGTCACATCTAAATGTTAACATAGATAAACCAGGTTACAGTTTAAGTGGATGCAACGTTAATCATGGAAAATAAGGATTTACAAGTGAAAGTAATTGCTGTAAATGCGAGGTTATATTGACTCGCGCTAAACATTATCTAACCAAACTATGTGACAAACTTAAGCATATCTCACATACAATGCTCAAAGGCATCTAAACATAAAGGGATTACACTGAACAACTCACTTCTCAGCAATGATGCACACATTGCACACACGTAGTCGCTGTCTCTCTCTGGATCGCTGCGCATCTATCTTGAGGTGATGGTTGGAAATGTTCATACTGACGCATGCGCACAGGCACGGTTTTTCAAACCGTAACTTTCAATGAACTACTCAGTGAAAGGGTGCACAGAACGCTAGCCGCAAAACCAGCAGCCACAGGCAAACCCCGGTTGATAGTGATTAAATTTCACACATATAGAACAAAAGAAGTTCTGCGTAGGGCATGGGAAAAGAAGCAAATCCTTCTCAACGAGCAGAGAATATGTTTTGATCATGACTACCCTACCGCCGTCCTGACAAAGCGGAAGGAATATAACGAGGTGAAGAGAATATTAAAGGAGAAGAGGATCCGCTTCTAGACTCCATGTCCAGCCCAGCTACGGGTCTTTTACGAGGATGGGACACAACTCTACCACATGATCAATGAGGCCACGAGAGACATGGAGGACAGAGGTCTCCCGGTTAAAGCGGTGCCTACACCAGAGGACACACTGTAGAAACTGAACCAGAACCCCTGGCGTACAGCGAGAGGAGTACGAGTGGCACGCTGCAGAGACTCACCCCGGAGAGCCGAAAAAGACTCCCTGTCTTCAGACAAATGCTGCTTAAAAAGTGAATGTTTCATACAAGACCCTATATGCACGATGTTCCAAAACACACTCAGCTCTACTAAGCGTAAAGTTTAAAATAAAAAGTTTCACTAAACAAGATAAATAGTGTGTTGGTTTGGGTGGTTGCTTTGGTTTCTTTTCCTCCTCCTTTGGTTTTTTTGTTCCGGTTGTGTCTCTCGTGTTTGTCTTAGTTTCCTCCCCGGTCTTGTGTGGTAGTCTCTGTCTTGGGTTCCCCTCTGATTGTCTGCATGTTCTGTTTCCTGTTCTATGCTGATAGTATGGTTTCCTGTTCTGTCTAATCTTGCCTAGTTTTACTTCTGTCTGTCTGATTGTCCTGCCCCTCCCTAATGTGATTCACCTGACGTATCACCTGTTCCTCGGTACCTCTTGTATTTAACCTCTGGGTTCCCTTTGTCTCTTGTCAGATCGTTCTTGTTACTTCGTGTAGTTCTGTGCGTCTTCCATGTGTTGTTCCTGTGGCCTGTTTTTCCCTGCCTTTGTTCTCTGTTTTTGCCTTTCATTTTTCCCCTGGACCTTTGTGGAATTTTAGCTTTTTGGAACTTTGGCATCCAATGCATCCTGTGTTTCTGTTAAGTTTTTTTTGAAGAATAAAAGCCTTGGAAGCTCTCTCCTGCCTGCCTGCCGTTCTCTGCTTGTGGTTCCTCATTCTGCTCTCATAACAGAACGTCATAATGCACAACTCAGGCATTGACTTTTATTTATTCTCCCAAATCTCCTTGAAATAAGAGGCGTAAAAATAGGTTGGAGGTTGAAAACACTGAACACTTAATGAGATGGACATTTAATGGACTAAGCTGCTATGGAAGGCCCTTCACCCACAGGTGTCTAAGGAGGCTTTCCCTTCAAAGCCAGAGATAGTCTGGCTGTTTGAGGGTTCATTTCACAGAAACCTCACCCTTGGAAGCTGTTAGGCTTTTGTTTAGTTTGTTCAATGTTAATACCTGTATTCATTCATGTTCCTATTTCAATGTCTTACCAGAGGGAGGGTCTGTAGCACACACAGATGGCAATTTAAGTTTACTTAAATAAAAGAAATCGCTAATCAAAAACTCAAGATTGTCTCTTTCAATGTGAATGGATTATTGAACCCAGTAAAACAAGAGAAGGCACAAGTTGTTTACTTAAAAGAAACACACTTAAATGACGTTGAGCATGAAAAATGGGCTTCACAAATACATACTTTTCAACGTACAAATCCAAGCATAAGAGAGGTTTTGCTGTTTTTCCCTCTAACAAAAAACTTTTGAACAGACATATGTTCAGAAAGATGAGGAAGGCAGATTTATCCTGGTTAGAGGAATATTAGAAGGGGCAGAGACCACCCTATTTAACATATACACTCCTCCTGGGAGTAACATCTCGTTCTTTAAGAAGATCTTTGATATAATAGTGAGTCATTCTGAAGGAGTATTGATATGTGGGGGGGGGGGATCTAAAGCTGTATTTGCAACCAAAACTAGATGTATCACACCCATCGCATACATCCAAGGCAGTAAGTAAATGTATTTGATGAATGACATAGGCTTAATAGATATTCGGAGAGAAATGTTCCCTGATGCAAGACGATATACACATAATTCGAGCGTCCACTCGGTATACACTAGAATAGATTACTTTGTTTTCAGTAGAGACAGATCAAGGTTCATAGACTCGGAGATTGGTACAATAGATCTAAGTGACCACGCCCCGATATACCTTACTCTTAATTTGGAAAGTTACCAAAGAAATATAACATGGCGGTTTAACTCTAGCCTTCTCAATGACTCATCCTTCAAGAAACAAATGACTAATAATGAATGTCAGATGTACATATAAGAAAATGTTAACAGAGAGACATCAGCACCCATGACATGGGATGCGGCAAAAGCCGTTTTAAGTGGTAAGATTGTAGTTTGTCCTCGCTCAAAAAAAAGCTACAGCGAAGAAAACTACTTTGGTACAAAACCAAAAGAAATTGGAGGGCTCTCACATACAGAATCAAAATAAAAGGACACTGCAACAAATAAAACTAGAAATTAAATTAATCTAATGTATATTCAAGAAGGTGAGGAAAAAAAATGCTATACAAAGATATTATGCAAATAGAACTGTTATGGTTTTGTTTTTTTTATCCTGTTTTTTTGTTATTTCTGTGTTTCCTCCCTGGTCTTGTGTGGTTGTTTCTGTCTTGTTTCCCTTGAGTGTCCGTATGTTCTGTTTCCTGTTTTATTTTGAAGCCTGGTCTCTTTCTTGTCTTTAGTTTTATTTCCTGTGTTTTCCCGCTCCTGTGATTACCTGATGTTTTCCACCTGTTTCCCTTCCCTCTTTTTATCCCATTACCCAGTGTATTTAGTGTCCGTGCTCCCCTCGTCTCTTGTCTGATCATTCTCTTTGTCTGCCTGTTATGACTTAGTCTGCGTTTGTTTTTTTTCCTTGGATATTCAGCGTGTTTCTGTGGCCTGTGTTTTGCCCCGTGAGGTTGTTTTTTCTCTGCTCTGTTTTTGACTTGCCTTTTTTCCCCTGGACTTTTTTTTTTAGATATTTGGACTTTGTATTGTTTGGGATTTATTGGACTTTCTGTTTTTTGCCTTTTTCGATTATTTGTTGGTTTACTTTGTTGGTCCTCATTCCCTGCACCCCCTCGTCACAAGTACAATACATAAAATATGGGACCCTGTAAAAAAAAATAATAAAAAAAAAAATATTGAAAGCAAAGCAGAACCGATTCATGAGACTTTTGAGTCATTCTATAAATGACTTTATTCCAGGACAGTAGAAGTCCAAGAAGATCAAATTGATTCATTTTTGGAAAACCCTTAACTTACCAACCATGATCGAGGAACAGAACAAAGCTCTAAGCAAAGATATAAAACCAGAAGAACTACTTCGGGCAATAAACAGACTAAAAACTAACAAGTCACCAGGAAGTGATGGTTTTACAACCGACTGGTACAAGGTATTTATAATGGAGCTTCTGCCCATACTGTAATCTACTTGTAATTGGGCATTGAAAAAGGCAGAGACCCCACCTTCCTGTAGAGAGGCTATCATTACTCTTATAAAGAGGGGAAAGACCGTGTGTGTATATACATCTATAATGGCTAAAAGAATGGAAAGATTACTCCCCACCTTAAGCCATAATGACCAGATGGGGTTTATACATATGCGGCAAACGCAAGACAATATAAGATGCACTCTACACATCATGGACTGCATTAAACAACATAGGATGAAGGCTCTTATTCTAAGCCTGGATGCGGAAAAAGCCTTTGACTCGGTCAACTGGTAGTACCTTTTTAAGTCTTCAAATTTGGCTTCTGTGAAATAATGATAAATAGCATTAAAGCTATTTATAATAAGCCCACAGTGAAAATCAAAATAAACGGTCACTTATCCCAACCACTTATGTTAGAAAGGGGAATGAGACAAGGATGTGCTTGGTCTTCGCTTCTCTTTGCAATGTTTTGAGAATCATTGGCCCAGCACATTCGACAGAATGACAAAATTGAGGGAATACAAATTAGGTAGAACATAAAATAGCGTGTTATGCGGATGACGTCCTCCTGTACCTTAGAAGCCATAAGGTGTCTCTGCCGGAGGTAATGATGTTCTTAAAAAACTTTGGTTCTATAATTTTGATATAAACTGAACTTCAATAAAACTGAAACTCTTACATATTATTTTAGTCCATGTGAAAAATTAAAGGTAACATACCCTCTTAGATGGAAGACAGGTAAAATCACCCCCCGGTATTAAGATTCTAAGGATCCATCAAAATTACATGAGAAAGATTATCCCCCCTGAGCTATAAAATCAAAGGACCTTATAAGGTGGAATCTCATACCCTTCCTGAGTCTAAGGTCGAGAACTAAAACAATTAAAATCAACATCATATCGAGATTCCTATATCTATTCCAAACGCTCCCAGTTCAAATTATTTAAAACCAATTTGATGAATGGGACAAGTGGATCGATCTGTACGGCTAGGGAAAAAGCCTCGAATCCCTACAATTATTGAAACAGAAAGGTGGCTGGGGTCTTCCATCTCTGAGGAATTATTACATCTCAGCACAGATGAGAGCATTACTCTGCCGGTGTAATCCCTCTTACAAAATACAATGGAAGGATATTGAATGTAGTGTGATAACTGATTTTCATATACAAGCTGCATTACTGGACAAAAACTTCCAACAATGCATAGACTAGAGAAGAGTTTCAGTTTGAACATTAAATAAATTTTCTTATATAGTTCATTACAACTATTCATTTTTGGATTGATATTAGTTCACTAGCTACAGGTTCAGGATGGCCAAAATAGCCAGTCTGAAAACAACAGATACCCACCAACTCTACTTGGTTCTCTTAAAGGGAAAGTTTGGGTATTTTAAACTGTGTATGAGTAACTTATCCATAATCAGTATATTAGCTACAGTAGATGGCGGGTGGGATGTCCCCTGTTTGGAGAAGCAGGCAGGATTACCGACAGAAGCTAAGCAATGAACTGCTGTGTAAGGCCAGCAGGAAAAACATATTTTAGCCAGGAAAATAAAGAACAATTTTAGGCTTTCGGAAGTACATCAGCAACATCATGCCCCTCATGTCCAAACCAACAGTAGATTCCTTTTCTATAGGTACTTTGCAGTGCATACAACTGATGGTCAATTATAAATGCAACCGTGTTCCTCAGCGTGGCTTCACTAGAATTAACCTAAAAAAGGGACCAAAACTCAAGATAATTAAAAAGAAATGGCTGACAATACATAAAGTCTTTTTGGCCAGGAGCAACAAGAAATATCAAAGTTACATAAATGAAATAGCCACTTCTTATAGAATCAACAGCAGTATAACCTATCACCAAGGCAACAACACAGATGTGTAGATATCTCCTTACCTCACACATTACAATATTACCATTATGCTACTTGCTTAACGGTTACTTCATATTTAATATAATACATATTTGATTTTGTTTAATATACTATCTATGTAGGTTGTACATTTTATTCTACACTTGCATATACATGTACATTTTTTTCATCCCTCTAAGTACCTGTATATCTTTTTATTAGTTCTGATATTTATTTATTTTTACTTTGCTATCTTTAAAAAAAATCTTATTACTTCTATTTGTTTTTTTCTGTATGTGTGTGAGTGAGTATGTGTTTGTCCTTGTAACTTGCTGCTTGTAACAGAGTATTTTCCAAATTTAGGATTAACAGAGTCTATCTATCAACTGATCTATAGCATCTTTCTGATCAAGTAGTTACAGAAATGTAGTTATAGGAACAGTCCTCTACTACTCTTCTCCAAAACCAGTTTACCATTTGCATTCGCACCGGCCAAGTAACCACAGGAACTGGTAGGAGGGGTAAAGGAGTGACGCAAGCACAGCAACGGTCTTTATAGCATTGTCACTTGACTTTAGCGCCACATACAAACCCCCTTTTGCGCTAGCTCACTGGAGATTTTCCCGAAGATTTTAATGTTTCTCATGGATCCTTCCAGGTCCCTCTACACCTCCTTGGTGGCGTACATGGCCAGCAGCGCCTGCACCTCCGCATCAGTCCACTTTTAAGATTTTAGCATTCCATCCATTCTTGTAGTAATTCACGTAGTGGAGTAATTCAAACATGTTTTGCTAACACTGACGGCTTGTGTTGTGGGGGCGTGACTAGGTCACTATTTGGAGAAGACCTTGCCCTGAAGTAGGAGCTGAAAGAGTTACAGGAACTGCAGTCAGAAGAACTTCATAATCCCCAAATTGGCCCAGTCGGAACCCCCTCCCCTCTCTGGGCATGTCAGACCAAGACCTGATCCCCCTCAATCCCTGCTATGTTCCCCTGGTTAAGATACAGCCTAAAACCACCAGAACCGTGAGAAGATGGTCTGAGTAGAGTCCTTTGAATCACTGGGGGGCTGTTTTGAAGTGGCTGACTGTAATGCACTCAGTGAGACACATGGAAGGGACATTGGTGGGCTTACTGAGTGCATAGAGGGGCGTGGTGGGTGGTAATATTCAAATGACGTAGACGGGCCTGCCAATTTTGACCAGCTCAACTGGAGACTGACAGCAGGATACATGAACCAGAGACACAAATTAACACCCCAAATCCCAGAAAAAGGGATCAGCAGCCTCCCCACCCTGCTATCTGCTCTCCCTACTCCATTGGGTGTCCTACGCCTCCCCCTGATGAACAACATTACTATTTGCCTTCTTCAAAACAGCAACTCCAGAAGACTCAGTGAAGGCCAAACTGCAGGCCCTGATCGTGTAAGTCCTAGGGTGCCCAAGGCCTGTGCCACCCAGCTGAGTGGAGTCCTTCAACAGGTCTTCTAGATGAGCTTGAGTGGGCATTTTGACCAACATAAGTGATCTGGCCAATTTTCCACAGGGTGGTTTGGTTGGTGGGGGGTCAATGAAACAGCCCATTTGTGTGACGTCCTGTTATGTTCCTAAACCACAGTGTCCCGGTTTTAGATCCAAGAAATCTGGTCACCCTAATGTACATTTTATGTTACAAAGCGCTCTCAAATCAATTCTAAAAATTATTTATAACGACAGCAGCAGGACTATAAGTTATTGTTACGAACTGAAGAAGTAATAGAAGCACATGGATTTGGTAAAATACAGATATGACCCAAAAACAAAAGGCAAACTACTAAGGAGATGACCTGTGAGTGCTGCTCAAATGAAATAAATAAAAATAACAATAAGAGAACTACTAAATCAGAGATTTTCCAAATACAACTAACTAATGGAAACATAGTCTACAACCGGTTCTCACTCCCACTTGTAAAATACTAACGCTTGGTCAGTGGCTCTCAGGGTCTGATATGATGCAAAATACTGGGCAGAGCAGCAACTCGACCGCAGCCCTGTAAGATGACGTAGTATTAACAAAGACAACGGTACAGAGTATTATAAAAGATCAAAAATCTGCATAACGAGCTAAATTGGGGCGGTGGAAGGACCAAACGGCACAGGACTTTCACCCAAGAGACTGGGGTTTGTGTCCAGTTCTGGTCCTGTGTGTCACTGAAACTTACATTTTGTAACCCCACCCACCATCTTTTCATCTTTTCCTAAATCTAACTGTACTGTTCTAGGGCTGCATGTCAGTTAAACATACTGTATGTCCTGACCCAGAGCCTCAAATATGACGCCCAGAGTCCCGACCAAGCACGTTGAAATATGACGTCAAAGGAGACTTTTTGCGTCAACAACAAACGCTAAAGGAACCCGACCATGGGATTGAGAAACTGTTGAAATATAATGAAAAAACAGAATGCAACTAAAACTGTTTGTATCTGTCCAAACTAAAACCACCCTAAGCGGCACCCCGGTTCCAGTGTTTTTACAAAACACATCATCTGTTTGTGTACTTTAATTAAACAATTGACAGACACACTTTTTAGGCCTAGAGTTACAGAAGGAACAGCTAAAGACACAACTAGACGGGGACAGTCCAAACAGTCAAATTGGAACGAAAGAAAGAAAACCAAACGTATAGTCACGCATCTTAACGTGAGAACTGATTCAAGACACTAAACCACCTTAGAAATATAAACCAGTTCATCGTCAGACATCAATAACTTGGGGCAAAGCCTACATGACAACATATTAAAAGTTTACAGTGAAAAGTGTTAAATAAGAAGTTGCAGGCTCAGAACTTAGAAAGATATTCACAGATTTGAACTCCCGGGATCGAATACTCTACAGCAAAATGTTTTAAAATCACAAACGACGCATCTTTCCTACCGTAATAAGAAAAACCACAAGCTACAAACTAATTTTCATCAAAACAAGTCGTCCTCCAACCTGGAGGAATAACATTGTTCTCTAGTAGCAGCCGGCGGTAAGACGAGTGCTCAGGGACAATCTACAACAAAGAAAAGAGATACAACAAAAATGACTAATTTCATGATCAGTCGTGTCGCTAAACTTACCTCACATACCAACAGTCTTCTGATGGTCATACTACAGCACTTACTTTTCAAAAATAGGCATCTGTCTAATTTTGGGTAATATGTTTTGCCAGTTGTTAATTTATGTCATAATTACACAGACATGTCTCCAAAACTACTCCACAAATAGAAACCCCACTGCCGGTTGTAGTACATCACTTAACCTTTTTAAAAATAAGCATAATCATAATTTTAGGTATGATTTCTGCTAAAAACATAAGATTTTAATAATTAAATTTGAGTTGTTTCTCTAAACTTACATCACACATAATTAGTGTTCTGCTGGTTGTACTACATCACTTACCTTTGCAAAAATAGGCATATGCGTAATTTTGGGAAAGATCTTTTGCCGTACTTTTTTAATATGTCATAATTACTAAGAGCCATGTCTCCTAAACTACTCCACACATAACCCCCCCCTGCTGGTTGTCTGAATTTATTTTCAAAGTGCACCAGATTGATTTATTTAAAAGTAAAAATAGAAAAAATATTCATACAGGGGAGCAAGCCCACTGACCCCCTAGGGGGGCTTGTACCCCAACACAGCTCTAGGTTTAGTGAAACCCCTGGCGCAGTGTCCCCGTTTTAAGTTCACAAAGATAAAAACATTACCTGTTTTCAATTTAATTTTATTAATGGTATCAATTCATAACAAGTTATCTCGAGACACTTTACAGATAGAGCAGGTCTAGACCACACTCCAGAATTTACAAGGACCCAACAGTTCTAGTAGCTTCCTACGTTTTGGACGTATTTACACTGAAAATGTCCCTGGATTTTGTCTCAAAAATCTGGTCACCTTACCAGACTGTCCTCTCCGTCCTACTGACCACAATTTAGTGGCTTAGAATTACAGCTACAATCACGAAACACACTGCAAACTCACGGCCCACTCCTCCCAACTTACAGCCCCCCCCTCACAAAAAGAAAAGATAGTATTTAAACTTAGCATGTGTCCGTAATATCTGATGACGCATTGGGGTCATTTTTGGATTGACTACTGTGAATAAATTACATACTGGACCTTTAATAGGGGCTTGAAATCAGAAATGTCTAGAGGACATGGACAAATGTATTTGGTCATTTCATTTGAAACAGCTTTTGCTTTCTTTTCTTCTATAGTTGCCTTCCAACTGCATAAAATGAAGATTAAAATAAAAACTGTTAAACCAATCATCGGTATCTTACTTTGACCTTTCCCACAATGATGGAATGGTTCATATCATACTGTGCAATTTTACAGACAAAAGGTCATTTTCAGGCTAAATACATAAAATCACTGTTAAAGCTTCTGATGCCCTGAGGCGTCTCACAGCATTTCTCCTCCTCACAGATAATTTCTCTTCACTTCGAGTAGGCTTCCAGGAGCAAAGGATTTCAATAAGCCAAGACGAGCCTCTGTGAAAATATCAAGTTAATGACAAGTTCAAATAAACACAGTGAAGGAAAAAGTCGATGCAACGGAGAGGAGGATAGTCACAGATGCATTAACACCAAGGTCATTTATTAAGCCCACAGCTCTGACTCGCAAATCTAATTTTCTGCGCATCTCATTGGTGGCGGCTCGATCAAACTCACTTATCATTCGCTGTTGTACATTCTTCCTCTGTTTTCATTCTTTCTCTGCTGGTTTCAGTAATTGCCACAGCCTCTGGCGTAGAGTGTATTAGGATATCATCTAGAGCTGTTGAGCACTCTCATTTAGCTGTATTCGGTGTGCTGCTATGGGATACTTATATGTTTCGGGGTTAGAAGGGTGGGTTGAGTAATTTGTGAGTAAGTTAGTTTGCTGTGGAGTTCAACAGATCAGATAAGAGTTTTCAAAATCCTTCATAAAACCCAATGCGGGAAGTCAAGAACTTCAAATTTGACAATTTTCCGAAACATTGAGCGAATGAATCACCTCCCTGTGTTCTTGTCAGGGAGGACAAATACTGTTCTACAATCCTTTTGTACAATCTGGCAACATTTATAACCAGGCTTGAAGGCTTTTTTCCCCTAGACTTAGTACTCCAAACCAGGATCCCAAGCACCCTTGACAGCTGGCTTTCCTTTTATGAAATGGATGCAATGTTTTCACGGGTGTGTCGTCGGTGTTGCCCGATAAAGCCTGTTACATCGATGTAGCCATGCTGGAAACTTGAGTCAACTGCAAAACCGTATTGCGTTCAGAATCTTACACGCACCTATTAAACCTGGTCACAGTCGGCCGATAGTTAGGGATCTGATCAGATAATTTGGGATCAAAGAGTGAACACGTTGATGGTAAATTCACATGAGTATTGTGAGATACTATGCAGCGGTTATTTTTTCATGTTGATGAGTGACATATTCTGTCTTCACATGAAATAGAATGAGTTTGAAATGCCATGAAAGAGCATATACTGAGGTGGTTATACAGCTGCATGCAGAAGATGATGGTTACCCGGCATAAAAGGGAACATCACTGGGGCGGCCTATTGCTCACCTTGTAGAGCACGCGCCCTATAGGCTCACTCCTTGCTAGGCCCTTTGCTGCATGTCCTCCCCCCACTCTCTCCCCCATTTCCTGTCTCTCTTCAGCTGTTCTAAATAATGCAAAAATCCCTTGTTTTCAGATATTGGGTAGTACTGCTGCATATGTAAAAGAATTTGTACAAAGCCTTTGTCTCCAGAGGGAGCTGTGTGAAGTCCGATACACAGGGATGCACCGATACCAGTATCAGTATTGGGTCTGAAACTGTGCTCATGTACTCAAACTTGTAATCCTAAAACTACTCCAATACAACCACACCCGATACCACTTCATGTGTTGCTAGTTAGCAACTTGGCATCCGGTAATATTGACCTACCGTTAGGTAATGACTAGCTTAAGCAAGGCTGACATGCTTATAGCCAATAGTGTGGCTGTATTTCACTCAGAAGCTTTAACTGAGTATTGTCAGTTACACAACGTCCCCTTCACGTCTGACATCCTCACGGGCCAAAGTGTCGCAGAGAAAGGGCATAAGAAGTTACACTTATGAATACATTTCTAAAATAAATGTGACCTACAGTCCAGTGTGATTTATATATGTTTTTGTCATCTTCATGATGCTTTTTTTGACTTATGCAAGAGTTGTGACTTATCCTGCGGAGCTACTTATAGTCCAGAAAATAGGGTAATCATGCGTGAAAGATACGCTTAAGATTTCATAAGATCATTAAGATTTTTACAGTTTGTTAGGACAAAATGGAAACATGTATGTCGTATCAATGGGAGCTTATCAGTGCTGAAGGCTTCCTTGGCCACTTACTGAGATCTCTGGCTTTCAACCGTCACTGACTGACCCACACTGCCCCCCAAGAGGGAGACTGGGAGAATGTAATCAACATCTTATTTGTTTTTCTCATTGATTTATTAACATTTTCTGATATAGCCAAAAGGAAGGTTTTTGATGTTTATATTTACAATTTGTACATCATAATGCTTGATGCCTGTCCTTTCATCTTCCTCTTAGAAATTTCCTTAATTTGAAAACCCAGCACATTGCCTCACAAAATACACTGAAAAATACCCCCAGGCCTATGAATATCAAATACTGAAATTAAAAAGAGACAAAACAAATCCCTTTCACAGGAAAGAAAGAACATTAGATTAAATCACTAGAATTAACGCTTGAATAAGGCCTAATAATACCAGACACAAAAATGAATCACCGTCTAGAAGCCGGTGATTGTGGAAATTTCAGGATTGTTTTCAGAATTTGCTACCCCGACAGGGTTTTAAACACAAACTGGCAAACCACAGGTTTCTCTGGGAAACATTGGGTAAGCTGTTTGCAACTTTTTGGCATGTGTATAATTGCCTGTTGCTGTCAGGAAGCTGTGTGAAAACACCTGGATGGGGAAAAGGAGGCTCAATGCATGGATGTATTCACACCTCACTCTACTGCATACATTTCCATTCCAATTCCACTGACAGCACCTTCAACCAGCACAGGAAGGAACATCTGTAGGCACAAGGTTTGTACTGAGTGGCACATTTTCACACAAAGTGTACACACTGACACTGTTTGGAAGGACCCACACAACTCCACTACCATCAGCCACTCAAGTCCCCATCCGAGTTCCCAAAACGCTTAATGCATGTTCAAATTGACTGACACTGTGATGATTTTGTTTACTTTTAGACAATCAGCCATTTTGTGATTGCTGAACTTTTTGTCAGAACTGCATCCAAGGACAGCCAATGTCAGTTTTATTAACACGGTTGGTGACATTCTGTCCAGGCCACTTGTTGTACAGTCTAATGGGCACTAGATGTGCCACCTTAAGTCCAAAACAATATTTCTTAAAATCTTGAAATAATCAAATCTATCAAACTCAGCTCATTATTATATATACTTACATATTATTATTCCTTAATGCCACTTTTCATCCCAAGGTCTTTGTCAGAGACCAACAGGGCAGAGTTAGTATTGTGATTCTGGCTGGTGTGAATGAGTGAACAGCCAATATGACCGCTCAAGTCATGTCTGTAATTTTGCTACTTTCTACTCCACATTTATTTAATTTCAACTAAATCCCTGTGTAAAGTTTTAGAACTGTATCTTGTTTGTGGCGCTATTGCGCTGACATAATCTGTCCATAGACTGACAGACAGGTAACATTGTCTAAATACTCAATACTACTTCTGTGGTAGTTTCAGATACAGTAGGTGTCTCCAGGACCACATTTTGCCTCGATGACACACACATATACACACAGAGATACACAAGGTGAAACCAATACTAGCGTGTCACGGCTGGTAATGAATGATCATGTTGCTTTGGAACTGCTGGTTGTGTAAATAAGCACCTGTTAATAGTATACGGCATAGAACACCATTTCAACTTTCAAGGTGACAACATATCAATGTTGTGTTAACTTGTTTCCGCTGCAAAAAAAAAAAATACAACACATTTGAATATAAAAACTTGTATTTCTGGTTTAATTTTTGGATGTTGTCGGATGCCCACAACAACGTCCACACCCTTAATTGCCATAACGCTACATACAAGGCACATTACTTTTTATATTCGTCCTGCACATTGGCAATCAGTATTGTCCAATATAAATGTAAGGATACTAGGTAGTGATTTTTTTAATTTTTATTTTGCAGGTACGCCCTGATCCCATTCACACAGTTACACACATTTACACCTGGAAGCTGACTAGTACAACCACAGTCTGATCTGCTGGCCCCTGAGCAGCTCCACTGGCACCTCCAGTGGTGGTAATGAGAGAGGAGCAAGTGATATATAACAAAAATATATATTCTAGATCCATGACGTTACACTTCTGGGATTCTTCCGGGCCGGATGCACGTTATCTTCCGCTTTCTTTGTGTTGGCCTAATGTGTGGACTATGGTAAATTGCTCCTCAGATCTCTGCAGGGCAAATCCAGACCGCTATCTGTCCTATCTGAGTTTTCTGTTGCTGAACTAAAACATCTACTGAACATACACATGTTCCACCAAAACTATGTTCCTTCCAGAGGCTATTTTGCAGTACGTTTTTCTCCAGTTCCAGAATGTTGTGTGGACTAGACAGACCTTCCTCCCCAGTGCTGTGGAGGAAGGTCTGGCAAAGCAAAACCAATAAACATACAGCACTACTGCAGTAACATCTATAGTTACTTAAAAAAATTCAACTGAACTAGGATTTATTTGTCATAGATTTCCTACTGTGACCCTATGACACTCTCTATATGTTTCTTTAAAAAACTGGGATGAAGTTAAATGTGGGAACAATTTCCAGACTAGTTTAATGATAGCCTGACAGAATATTTTAAGATGGTGGAAGAATGAAGGGGTGCCATCAGTCCAGGAGTTAATGTGTGAGATGGCTAGGTTGGCGGTCATATAAACAGTTTGCCAGATTGGATGTCTATGCTAGAAAATGGGGAAAGTATCTGAACGTGTGTTAGGGAGAGACACGATGGGCTTAAGGTGTTTCATTAATACATGTTTATCTGGTTCATGGTTTATTGTCTATGTTGTTACTATTTTATACAATGGTATTAAATATTGTAGGTACTCTGTCATCTTTTCTTAATTTTTGTCTGGGCAGGTGGTGATGATGAAT
>NC_045752.1:21621861-21624996 GCF_008692095.1 Etheostoma spectabile
TGTTCATGTTAAAAATTGTACGTTTTTTTATTTAAAAAAGTGTTAATCACACAAATGTGTGTACAATGTACTAAATATTTGGCTATGATGATAACCTGAGGAACTGAAATGCCTGATGTGTATATACTGATGTGTGGGAGATTCCCCATTATTAAAAGTGGAATGATAATTTCATCATGCACAACCTGATGAAATTGTTCACTTGTTGAATCCACCAACCTCTTGTTCCGACTCAGATGAATTCTCCTGAGACGGATGTATTTACTTATCTGAAATCAGTTCATTTCTGCTCTGTGGGCAGTAAAAGAAGCAAAGCCACGCTGTTCAGACAAGATACTGTGGCGATGGATTCTTCAATACTGAACCTGCCCAGATTGCTACACAGAGAATATTGAACCAGTAATCAGAGCTGAATGTAGCTAAAATTGTGAAGTCCATTGCCACTTCATTCTCAGCTGACCCCTAGTTTACCTCTAGCGCACACACACACATACACACATGCTGGCACACAGTACATCCTACATACAGATCAACAAACTTCATATAACCAAAGGACCAGGTTTGTCTAGCTGAGCCGCTGTGTTTAAGTCAGCCGGGGTGATATACCAGCATCTACATCCCCGTAGGGGGTGTGTGTCTTCCTGCTGATAATGATGATAAGAAGGGCCGACCTCTAGACTGCAGGGTTGTTAAAACCAGAGAGGATTCATAGAGAAAGAGCAGTCTCTACTGAAGTGCTGATATTGACTTTTATTCCAAAATCTACCATTCTTTCAGGCTGTGGATTTAAACAGAAACATGCTAGTGTAAAGGATGTAGGTAGGGCATGGGAGGAGATGACGTGAAATGCTTGTTTTCCAGCATTTATAGCTCCTACAGAAGACAATTAATACAGATTTATACATTAATTACCTGCGCACAGGTGTTTGCGCTGGCTGGGTTTAAGTTGCTGCTGCTGAAACTGATAAATATTGTTTATCAGACCACAAACGAGACAAGAGTTGTGGGTTGGTGGTCAGCGGCAGCGCTGCGTTTAGCCTGTGTAATTTTAAGGCAACTAGTCTGCTGATTGAGTCGCTCAGAGGCAATTTTGCAAATCTTTTGTTTTTTCACATGTATGAAAATGGCCTCAATCTGAGACTCTTAAGCACTTTGTAAGACTCTTAACCAATGTGTCAGAGTGTTTATTTGTTTGTGCCAGTGTTCTTTATTCACAACAAAGGTTTCATGTTACTTTATGCACCAAGAGGTCTTGTTTTCATGCCTTCATGACTTTAACTTGGCTCGGCTCATAGATAGTAGTCTACTAATACACTCTGTAGGTAAAGGCTAATGGTTAATTTGTGTGTTTTCTTGTTAATGTTTTATTTTTTGAGCAATTTTAGTATGTTATCTTTTACTCACTTACTGTGTTTACTCACTTACTTACTGTGTGATATTTGTGTGTTACAACACAGCATCGGAAGGGAGACAAAAAATGTGTGTGTGTGTGTGTGGCAACAATAAATTATGTATTGGCACAAAGCAAAAGTGTAACGATTGCTATCTACTTGAAATATTGCGAAATTATACGGCCTGCATGTTCATGTTCGGCAAACAACTGAACATGTTCAACATGATGAGCTGCTGTTGGAGCCATATTGATCTTAATAGTCCTGTATATTGCTCCTGTTAAAACCATGTAGCACATAAGCCATCATTCAGTATGTGCAGCATTGGCATTGGTGATGGAAAGCATGCTTTCGGTTGAATTCAAGAATCTAAAGAGAGACATTAATGTGTTCATGGACACAGGTGTCTCCTATCAGATAAAGAAATGCAGTGATAAGCCGCTCAGTGGGAGCTGTGGCTTTCAGGTCCTTATCAGCAGAGCAGTGGAGCTCTCATTGTCCTCCGCATCACATCAGCTATCGACAAGTTTGTTATAGAGGTACCATGCAGAATGTATGCAACACCATTTATAGACCACATGTCTGGGAACAGCTGGCACTGAGAAGGATGATGGCTTTGCAGTAATCAATAATGTTGTAAGACGATGTTTAATTGGCTGCTTGGTAATTGTGGGGTAGTAAATCTTTTTTGGCAGCTCAAGAAAAATGGCCTGTTTTATATTACTAATTTCTTTTTTTTCAGCCTTACCTTGCAAAGTTGTTGGTAGTTTCCAGTGTTACGGTCTATAAACTGGTGCCACAAGGATGCACTCGAGCACATTTTTCATTCATACGCATTTAGTGTATTGTGGCTACATACAAGAGTTGGGTAGAGTATAGGTCAGAAAGTAAGGTGATTATTACTATTCTCTATGCAGTGTAACATATACATCTTTTCATCTATGGATTGCAATGTTGGTTTAAACGTCTACCACTTCGGTCCGGACTGAAATATTTCAACAGCAATTGAATGGGTTGTCATGAAGTCTTACAAACATTCATGGTCCCCAGAGGATGGAACCAGTTTTTTGTTTTTAGAGAAACATCTCCACAACTATGGGATGTATTGCCAGGACATTTGGTACAGATATGTGTGGTGTCAAGAGGATAAATCCTATTGACCTTGGGGATCCTGACCTTTTCTCTACAATCATGCTGTTCATTATTGGTTCAATAAGTGAAATGTCTCTGACAACATGACAACTTTTCAATAGATTGCCATGGGATCTGCTTCAGACATTTGTGCTCCCCTTGAATTAATTTTTATAAACGTGGTGACCCTTAAGGGTCCCATGACATGGTGCTCTTTGGAAGCTTTTATATAGACCTTAGTGGTCCCCTAATACTGTATCTGAAGTCTCTTTTATATAGACCTTAAAGGTCCCCTAATACTGTATCTGAAGTCTCTTTTATATAGACCTTAGTGGTCCCCTAATACTGTATCTGAAGTCTCTTTTATATGGACCTTAGTGGTCCCCTAATACTGTATCTGAAGTCTCTTTTATATAGACCTTAGTGGTCCCCTAATACTGTATCTGAAGTCTCTTTCCCAAAATTCAGCCTTAGTGCAGAATTACAGCCACTAGAGCCAGTCCCAAAATGAGCTTTCCTTAGTTTGTGCCATTTCTGAGTCTGTAGTTGGGGGCAAGATGGAGGCTGGGGTTGTGGTCTTGAACTGCTACTTTGCTTGTTTGAAAGCCATGAT
>NC_045752.1:21625006-21634441 GCF_008692095.1 Etheostoma spectabile
CATGGGTGGGCCAAATTCTCTGGGGGGCAAAGCAGAAAAGGGGAGGTAACCTTGCCCCTTGTGACCTCATAACAAGCAAGATTCCAGATCAGCCAATCTGAGCTTTCACTTTCTCAAAGGCAGAGCAGGATACCCAGGGCTCGGTTTACACCTTTTGCCATTTCTAGCCACTGGGGAACATAGGCAGGCTGGGGGAACTCATGTTAATATTAAACAAAACCTCAAAGTGAAATTTCCATGCCAGCTCTGCTTATTAAGTGCTAATTAGCAATTATTTTCAGGCTTACATGCTGAACTAAGGTGGTTAACATGCTAATCATTATACCTTACAGCAATATGTAAAGATTGTCATTGTGAGCATTTTAGCATTCTGATGTTAGCATTTAACTCAAAGCACTGCAGTGTTCAAGTACAGCCTCAAAGAGCCTCTACCATTGCTGTAGATTCAAGGCCCTATTTTAATGGTCTAAGCACACGGCTTGAAGCGCCTAGCGCAGGTGCGTTTAGGATTTAACGGTGGAAAAAGGGTCTGTGGACCAGGCGCATGGTTCAAAAGGGTTGTAACTATTGGTGCTTATCCACTGCTAGTACTAGCTCTACTCGGCTCGTCCTCCTTTTTTTATTGCAGTTAGTACCGCCTCATGCTTGAGGCGAGCGTTGCTGGTTGTCATAGCAACGCTGCAGGAAACTGCCGTGACCTAACGCAACACACACACAGAACGTCGATGGCGTGTTGTTGTCTCAGCATGTGGCTGTTGCCACAGCTGTAAGACACATTTAGTTTCAAAAGAAGGTGGAGGCAGGGGCGACCTCTAGCTCCCACATTAAGAGGGTTCACCCCATGTTGGCTGAGTCCTGCAACGGCTCGGGTTCAAATCTTACCTGCGACCCTTTTCCTCGTGTCATCCTCCATCTCTCTCTCTCCCCCTTTTTATGCCTATCAACTCGAATAAAGGGACCCCCAAAAATAACAGAAAAGGGAGGCAGCAAAAAGAACACCGCTGGCAAAACTATTTAAAAATGGCGGGTTTGTTCAGGACCCCCCCCCCCCCCCCCCCCCCCCCCCCCCCCGTCTGTCGCTAGCAAGAATGAGGCAGTGATTAGTGACGATTCTCTCCGACCAATCAGTAGTCTGCAGGTATACACGGAACCTTCTGGTATCACCTCAGCTCGCCTGGAGCCTCAATGGAGGTGATAATAAAAAAGTACCTGATACCTTGTACCAGAGTGTTCGAATTACAGGGTGTACTGTGGGGGTCCAAAATATAGTAAAATATGTTAGCCTATCCAAAATTGTATATATTTAAATGCAGTATAGCCATCACCAACAATTCAGGAAATACTTTAATGAAATACAATTTCAAACCCTCACTAGGAACCAGAGAAATGGTACAGCCCAATGGAGAAGTGCCTTCAGACTGTTTTTTTTATTTTATATAACTTCATTAAGAGTAATCTCTGCCTATGGGCTGGCAACTTTCTGTTGAAAAGACACCAGTATTATCCGGCGAGCACGCAGGGTATTTCTCTCTCGTGTGGTCGCCAAAACAGTCCCCTCTCTCTTCTGTTCTGTGACTGAGGAGTAGTCCCTCCCCTCTCTGCTTTCTCCTCATGTACACTGCAGGCGGGCAGTAGGGGCGGGGGGACCAGGTGCAGGGGCCGGTGTAGGTAGGACGAGCCCATGGATGTTTTAAGAGAAGGAGATAGACGCCGCGTCCTGGCCTGGCCCTGGGCAAGCCAACCTTCTTTGAGAATTCTTTATTGATCTTTCACCTTCCCGTAGTAGATTTTATTTTTACGTTTTTTAACTTCAAACATAGGCTACTTAATTAATAATTATGTTATATAAATTGCCGTAGTGAGTTGAGTGAGGGATTTTATCTACCTTGCTGACACAACAGCTAAGCCTTATACAAATTATTGCGTAATTATGTCATAAATATGCAAATGACGTAATCTATAAAAATTTAAATAGCTGGACCCCCCGAAGCTCACGGTATAATTCGAACACTGGCACCAGGTACTATTTTTCATATTGGAAAACCAAAAAAGGCGAGTAGAGCAGGTACCATGTAATGGAAAAATGCCATTAGTTTCTTAATTCATCATAGGTGTGTTTTGGGCGAAACATGCAATAAACCAATCAGAGTGTCATCTCCCATTCCCTTGAAATGCCAGTTACGTTTGTACCTTGGGAGCACAGGTGCAACTGCTTTTTAAACAACGTGGGCACTGGACAGGAAACTGACAACCACGTCGGTCTTAAACTAGCAAAGACACTTGTGTCAGGCTTTGTGCTGTGCCGGGTGCAAGATAGAACCCATAGACTGTATTTCAACTGCCAGATACAGATAGTAGCTTTGCATTATGCAACAGTCAGGGGGAGGACCTAATGTAAATACTCAATGTTGGGAGAGGCCTAGCATTTTAAGACTAAAAGCAACTAACTTTGCTTTTACATTGAATTGCCCTGCTGGTCCTTTTTTCACTCACTAAAGGTAGGAATAATTTGAATGTTAATGAGACTCCTGGATTATGAAGGTTTTTTATTTTTATATTTTTGTTTAGGTTTTTTTTTTGGTCAGGGGCATAAACTAGAACCCACAATGTTGCAAAAAAGAGAACTATCCGAAGTCCGCAAAACTACCACCATCAGTTGATCCCAACGTAGTTTTGGCATAGCCATAGAGTAGGCTGCAAAGAGACATTAGGAGTGAAACAAGTAGCAAGAGTTTTCCAGCAAGTTAGATAGAGGACAAGACATGAATAAAACATCCACAGCAGATTGACTGTCAGGCAGAGCGGCTTCCATATAGAGTCTCTGAGAGTGAGGATGCCAAATGCAGGATTCACATGCACAGCCCTCTTCCTCTTATAGCCAGCTATTACAGCGAACAACACATTTATTTACTCCCCATGTCAAAGCTGACTGCCTCACACAAACAGACAAGCACATTTGTTTACATAAATAATTCCTAAGCCTCTTTACCCAAATTGTTAACTTCCTGTCAATCATTTTGTAAATTCAGATTGTTTCCTCTTCTCTCCTGAGTTCAGCAAACCTGAAAGTCAGTAGGTTGCCTGAGGTGTCCAACCCCATCTAATGGCAAACGGGTTTATATCCTTTGCATGGACGCACTTGTTTGTGGGGTGAAAAGCCGGCTGTCATAGAGGTGGGGCATTTATGTTGTTGCACACAGCTCTCAAAATGTCCAATATCAACACAGGGAATTCCTACTAGGAGAGACCATCTGAAACTGTGTGCCATTGTCCCTTTTTTGTAAGATTCATTACGTAAAGACGAAGCAATTGACAAAGTTTCAATGGGATGCAGCCAGGAGAAGGATATTAGAGCAGGTTTTTCACCTAAAATGTGGACATTTGACCTGTGGCAAAGACCTCAGGCGCAACAATTGACCCACTTCCACCATCAGGTGGCGCTATAGCAGATTCAACGCGTTGGGCCCTATAACTCCCAATCCGTACATCGGAAATTTAAAAACCATATGTTCACGCGTATCCTGGATCTTGTGATATAGGCCACGCAAATTTCCGCCTAGACTTTCATTGTGAAAAAGTTGCGATTTATCAAAAAACAACTTTTTCAAACTCCTCCTAGACCGTGCCATTCATCTGCACGAAACTTGGTACATATTAGGGGTGATCCGAGTATCCGGCTGAAACGAGTATCCGGTACGGATAAAGGTCTTACCCACATTTTAAAACTGTAATTTTTAACTTTTGTACTGTTTTTTTTGTCACAAATGGTGTCTGGTTAGTTTTGCCATACCTTCACTTTGTGGGGTCGGGGAATTCGATAAATAGGCGGGAGGGTGCCTGCCATCAGCTGTTTTGCCTCCTCTGTCCAGAAAGCAAAGCGCTGTCGAAAGTGCTGCCATGCCTTTTCAAAAGTCAGAGTATGGTACTTTTATATACATAATGTAAAGCAGCCCAGGTTATCTGTTAATGTGTGCCTACCTTGTGATTGAGAATTTCTCCAAAATCTGGAGACACCACCACTTGCGAATGGATGGTTTGTCTCTGTAATCCAAATGCAATATTGGAGACTTGCGCTGTTTATTTTTTTAAAATTCTTGGATACATATACAGTACATAGTACATTCTAGAATTGTAACTTACATCCAAAAAGTGAAACTGGGTACCAGTACAGATGCAGAGGGCGTACTGTAAGAGAAAGATACCGATACAGTATGTAGGACAAACAGGAAACATTGATTTGTGGAAATGTGTAAGCTTACCATAAGCATGAAGATCCCACAGCTCTGTCATCTGTTTGAAGTGGAAATGGCTGGAAAGTAATACACAGTACTCAGATGACGTGTTGACAACCCAATACACATGTCGCTGTGACAAATATTCATAGTTAGTAAGTACATCAAAATCTGCCAGTTCTCCACCCACGGCCACTAGCCACTGCTCCTGAAGTTGTCTGGAAAAAAAAAGTATGTAGCTGTTAGATTTAAAACCTGAAGACATAGAACGAGGCTTTTGCTGAAACCTGAGCATAGAACAGTTTTGCGAACTGAAGCATAGAACGAGGCTTTGCTAAAACCTGAAGCCATAGAACGAGGTTTGCTAAACCTGAAGCCATAGACAGGCTTTTACTGAAACCTGAAGCCATAGAACGAGGCTTTTGCTAAAACCTGAGCCATAGAACAAGGCTTTTGTAAACTGAAGCCATAGAACGAGGCTTTTGCATGAACCTGAAGCCATAGAACGAGGCTTGCCTAAACAGGATATCAGTCAAATAATCAGTTTGATCTGTATTGTTAAGGCTGTCAAACAGTGTCATCAGAATTACAATGTTCAGAGTGCTGTCCAGGGCTAACTGGATGAAAGAACTGTATAAAAAAAGACAATCATGTGTAACTTTAATTCCCATAGCAGCATGTAACTACATACACTGTGGGTTCCCTGTGTGAGCCTTAGACAATCACAGGTAAACCTTGCTAATGTCCTCTGCTTAGGAGTTTCAAACCTGAAGATTGTTCAGGGACTCCTCATCTACAAACCCATTTTGGACATAATGAGTCCAGATAAATAGCCTCCCTCTTAGAAACTAATAACACCTGTAAGTACATATGCCATAAATGCCAGCTATAGGTCAACCGATCGGTTTAAAAATAGAGGAAACACTAAAAACAAATTTCTGTACACAAAGCATGTAGTGGTTTGCTGTTTTTGACTTTCTCATGTGGCAAAATGATAAGGTCTTTTTACTCCATGGTTTCCTATAAAGAATAACAATGTTAGATCTTCATGGACATATTCACTTAAAGAGGTGTGTCTGCTGGACTTATGTCAACACATTATACAATTACTGGCAAACTGGCTTACTATGTCCATGCAGGGGACGTATACAGGTCAGCAATGTGGACATCCATTCCCTGAATATTATTGTATGTCAGACAACGTAAAATTTATAAATGTAAGTCATTGAGGAAAATACAAATACATACATGTCTTCGGGCTGCCTCCCTACACGCCTGAAGCAAGCATTCCCAATCTGAAAGCACAGAATGTTTTCCATAATTGTAAAAAAAAGGCATTAGAACCATCCAAATTCTTCAAGGCAACATCCCCTTACATTGCTCCTACTCCTTCATCCAGCCCCAATCTCAAAAGTCCCCTTCTAAGACACATTGGGCCGTCCAAACAATGATTCATTTGTTGGACGTGCTCTGTCCACACAGAAAAAAACAAAAATACCATGATGACACCAACAAGTTGTGCATGTCAACTCTCCAGATTAGATTGGCACTCACCAGTTGTTCTTGACGAGGACCTAACTCTTAGACCACAGGGACCTCTATTAGCATAGGTGGTCTAACAGTCTGTCCTCTGCCCTCTTGGACCACAGTGGACCTTTTGGCATACTGGTGGTCCACCAGTGTAATGTCTCTGCCTCTTTGGTGCCTCTTGTACAGCTATGGTCTACACACAGGAAATAAATTTAATAGTCATTGTCAAGTGTTTATATATATATATATATATAATATATATATTATATATATATATATATATATATATATATATATATATATATTCAATGCTATGCACCAAGTAGGATTATTACAATACCTTGTGACCGAAAGTAGGGCTCAGCCGCGAAACATTGACTTTCTGAACTTTCCCTGACATAGCAGCGCCTGACACCCTTCTGTCAGGGATGTGAAGGGAATGGCCCTTGGTGGAGATCTTCTAGACAATTTCCTATCTTCACCTTCTTTTTGGGTCCCTCAATTAGAACCTCATCCCCTGCCTTGACTGAGCATGGCGCACCACTCCCTTTCTTTGCCTCAAAAGCCTTTTGTTTTGCCTGTGCCTTTTCAATGGTTCAGTACCTTAAAAATAAAAATGTATACATTATTAGCGAACATTCTTATTCACATTGATCATCCCTCCACACAACTCTGAACAAACTTTTCATTGAGGGCTTGACTCACATAGTTTAAGCTCCAATCTTCCTCGGGTCCGCCATTTCAAGGCGGCGTCTGTCTCACAGGCATTTAATGTCTGTGGTATCAGGGGTGCCTGTTATACATTAAAAAGTACGGGCTGTACTTGGTGGATCTCTAATTTGAAACAAAAGTTTTGTTAGATTGCTTTGAACACACACATAAAAACTCGTAAAACATGTGATATGTTTTCTAATAATTTTGAATAATAACCTGTTTGCAGTGTTAATCCATAAACAATGGCCTGCAGGTGAACGTCCCAGTCATCCTGGTTTGATTCACTATTTTGTGAGAGTCCTTTTCACATTCTGATTAGTTCTCTCATCCTTCAACATACAAAGGAAATAATACATGCACTTAAGTGTTCATTGGGTAAAGTTGACTTTACTGTTTTGAAGGATGTTATGATGGCACACTTACTTGACCATTTGACTGGGGGTGGTATGCACTTGTAATGGCATGTTTGATGTTCAGGGCCGTGAATATGTGTGCATTAAGCTGTACATAATTCAGACACATAGTTATTTTCAATATTTATTGGCCTCAGAAATTACCAATGAATACAATGTGAATTGTGATGATGTCATATGACCTGTGTGTAGGAGGTGAAAGAAGAGGGTTATCGGGACACATACCTCATTAACAAATGCACGACCCCTGTCTGTGATGATTTTTCGAACCATACCAAAAGTACACAGCTTTGGCACAAGTGCCTCAGCCACCTCAGTGCTGGAAGCAAACTTCAAGGGTACAGCAATGACCCACTTGGTGAACAAGTCTGTCACCGTGAGGACATACTGATGGTCTTTCAAGGTCTTTTTTAATGGACCAATGAGGTCCATACCGACCACCTCCCACAGCTCTTTCACCTGTGAAGATATGTGATATTACCACATCACCGTATACATTTCTGGTTGCTTAAAACGGTTCCCCAACGTAAGTCCTACCTTAATAGGGTGAAGGGCAGGAGACACAGTCTTCATGTGGTCATTCTTCTGACATCTGTGACAGCTTTTGACCTGATGGATACATTATTATTTTAAAAAATAATTAACTGAAGTCAAACAAAGCCACTAATGCAATCATTGCCTGAAAGTCACAGTGTTACATTCCATGAGATTAAAAACAGTACCCAATCTCACATCTGCCTAATGCTGTCCCAATAGGATCTGCGACAACCCTGTCCATGGTCGCCCTCACGCCCCCGTGGTTCGTTCAGGGTTGTTGTGGCACTCCTCCAGGACAGCTCGCTTCTGCCTCAGACATCACAACCAGCCTCATGTTTGCACACTGGGGCAGAGTAGATAACTGACTTTCTGTGATAGACAAACAAATGTTTTTTAAGTAATGATTTTGTTGTTTGTTTCGTATTACAATCAGCACTTATGTGCATGTGTCTTTGTCACTTTGTTAGGTGATGAAAAAAGGCGAAATGATTAAATGAAATGACTTAAAATGTTAAATTTTGATGCAAACTAATTCACCTTCATAGATTTGGCAAAGCATTACACGTTAACACCCCGTGTGGTGTAGTCACATATCTTAAGTGATCGCCTTCAACTGTCTGGGACTTTGATTAGATGGTCCTACCGTTCTCTCAACTCTGACTAAACTGAAATTGTGCGAAAAGATCTCGTCCCACAAACATTAGCAAGTACCAGTGCTAGCTAAAAACTGGTGTATCGATTGACGTTAGCAGTATAACATTAATGTAATATATTTCACATCCCCAAACCAACTTAACTTACCTCTTATGAAAATTGACTGCATTCTCGTGATTTTTCTTTTAAATTCAGGATTCACCGACCGTCAATTAAATATGCCTAAGGGCAAGGTATTGAACAAATTGTCTGACATTTTGCTTTTGTTGCGTTCAAGCGTGGAACAGACGACAAAAGAAATGGAAAGGACCGTGTAGTGTCATGAATGGTCGTAAAACAAGACTATCATCTGCGGATGCGTGGCAATCTTGCGCATGTGCAGGACGGATCGTGCAGTGTCGTGAACCCTCGCAAAACCCAGTTATCATCTGCGCATGCGTGAACATCTGCGAGCGCAGAAGGATCGTGCAGGCAGGACGGATCGTGTACCGACAGTTGCAATTATGAAGTAAATGTATGAACAAGAGTTTTCATACTCAGTATAAACTTTTTTTTTAACTTTTTATTTTTTTATGATCAGAGTGATTCTTTTTTTTGGTTCTTTTTATTTTTTTTATTTCCACACCAGGTAGTGTGTGTGTGTGTGTGTGTGTGTGTGTGGTGTGAGTAAGGAGAGACACAGAGAGAGAGGGGGCGGGTGTGCGGGGGGCGGGGGCAGCTGGACAATAAAAAAATAAATCTCCGATGGCAGAGACGCAACGGGAGTTAGCTCAACCAAGCAGCATGTCTGAAACCCACGTTCACCAGAAAATCACTGGTTACTATGTAAGGACTACAAACCCCACGTTTCACCAGCAATCTACTGGTTACTATGTAAGGACTACAAACCCACATTCACCAGAAATCTACTGGTTACTATGACAGGACTACAAACCCCATGTCACCAGAAATCTACTGGTTACTATGTAAGGACTACAAACCCCAGTTCACCAGAAATCTACTGGTTACTATGTAAGTACTACAAACCGAAGTTAAAAACAAACCTGAAGCTGAAGAAACCCTACGTTAAAGGAACAGATCTGCAGACCTGACTGACTGACGGAGCGGAGAGAGGAGAGAGAGAGAGAGAGCGAGAGAGAGAGAGAGATAGGACAGCAAAGAGAGAGAGAGAGAGAAGAGGAGAGAGAGAGCGGGAGAAGAGAGAGAGAGAGAGAGAGAGCGAGGAGAGGCCGAGGGAGCACATTTCTCCATGTTCTGTGTGTGTGTGCTGCGCGGCCAGTTGAGGAGTTGTATTCAATCGAGCAGGATATTGACTCATATTACTCGTATGATAATTGTCCTCGGCAAAGTGCTTA
>NC_045752.1:21634466-21635199 GCF_008692095.1 Etheostoma spectabile
TTTGTAGTCCTTACATAGTAACCAGTAGATTTCTGGTGAACATGGGGTTTGTAGTCCTGTCATAGTAACCAGTAGATTTCTGGTGAATGTGGGGTTTGTAGTCCTTACATAGTAACAGGAGATTGCTGGTGAAACGTGGGTTTGTAGTCCTTACATAGTAACCGTAGATTCTGGTGAACGTGGGTTTCAGACATGCGCTTGGTTGAAATGCAACTCCCGTTGCGTCTCTGCCATCGGAGATTTATTTTTTTATTGTCAGCTGCCCCCCGCCCCCCGCACACCCGCCCCCTCTCTCTCTGTGTCTCTCTCTTACTCACACACACACACACACACACACACACACACACATACCTGGTGTGGAAATAAAAAAAATAAAAAAGAACCAAAAAAAAAGAATCACTCTGATCATAAAAAAATAAAAAGTTAAAAAAAAAAGAAGTTATACTGAGTATGAAAACTCTTGTTCATTACATTTTACTTCATAATTGCAACTGTCGGTACACGATCCGTCCTGCCTGCACGATCCGTTCTGCGCATGCGCAGGATGTTCACGCATGCGCAGATGATAACTGGGTTTTGCGAGGGTTCACGACACTGCACGATCCGTCCTGCACATGCGCAAGATTGCCACGCATCCGCAGATGATAGTCTTGTTTTACGACCATTCATGACACTACACGGTCCGTTCCATTTCTTTTGTCGTCTGTTCCACGCTTGAACGCAACAAAAGCAA
>NC_045752.1:21635209-21635837 GCF_008692095.1 Etheostoma spectabile
AATTTTGTTCAATACCTTGCCCTTAGGCAATATTTAATTGACGGTCGGGTGAATCCTGAATTTAAAAGAAAAATCACGAGAATGGCAGTCAATTTTGTCATAAGAGGTAAGTTAAGTTGGTTTGGGGATGTGAAATAATATTAGCATTAATGTTATACTGCTAACGTCAATCGATACACCAGTTTTTAGCTAGCACTGGTACTTGCTAATGTTTGTGGGACGAGATCTTTTCGCACATTTCAGTTTAGTCAGAGTTGAAGAGAACGGTAGGACCATTCTGAATCAAAGTCCCAGACAGTTGAAGGCGATCACTTAAGATATGTGACTACACCACAACTGGGTGTTGAACGTGTAATGCTTTGCCAAATCTATGAATGGTGAATTAGTTTGCATCAAAATTTAAAACATTTTAAGTCATTTCATTTAATCATTTCGCGCTTTTTTCATCACACGTAACAAAGTGACAAAGACACATGCACATAAGTGCTGTATTGTAATACGAAACAAAGCAACAAAATCATTACTTAAAAAACATTTGTTTGTCTATCACAGAAAGTCAGTTATTCTACTCTGGCCCCAGTGTGCAAAACATGAGGCTGGTTGTGATGTCTGAGGAGCAGAAGCGAGC
>NC_045752.1:21635854-21635963 GCF_008692095.1 Etheostoma spectabile
ACAACAACCCTGGAACAGGGAACCACGGGGGCGTGAGGGCGACCATGGACAGGGTTGTCGCGAGATACTATTGGGACAGCATTAAGGCAGATGTGGGAGATTGGGTACT
>NC_045752.1:21635973-21650916 GCF_008692095.1 Etheostoma spectabile
TCTCATGGAATGTAACACTGTGACTTTCAGGCAATGAATTGCATTAGTGGCTTTGTTTGACTTCAGTTAATTATTTTTTAAATAATAAATGTATCCATCAGGTCAAAAGCTGTCACAGATGTCAGAAATACCAGTCTGTCCTCTGCCCTCGTTGGACCCCAGTGGACCTTTTTGGCATACTGGGGGTCCACCAGTGTAAGTTCCTCGCATCCTCTTTGGTGCCCTCTGGTTTCACAGCTATGGTCTACACACAGGAAAGTAAATATTAATTCTTGTCCAATGTTTATATATATTATATATATAATATATATATATAATCTAATTAATATATATATATATTCATTGCTATCCACCAAGTAGGATTATTACAATACCTTTTGACCGAAAGTAGGGCCCAGCCGCGAACATTGACTTTCTGAACTTTCCCTGACATAGCAGCGCGCCTGCCACACCCTTCTCTGTCAGGATGTGAAGTGAATGGCCCTTGGTGGAATCTCTAGACACTTTCCTATCTTCACCTTCTTTTTGGGTCCCCAATTGAACTCATCCATCCCTGCCTTGACTGAGCACTGGCGCACCACGTTTCCTTTCTTTGCCCAAAAGCCTTTTTTTGTTTTGCCTGTGCCTTTTCAATGTTGTTCAGTACCTTAACAATAAAAATGTATACATTATTCGCGAACATTCTTATCACATTGACATGCCATCCCACACAACTCTGAACAAACCTTTTCATTGAGGCCTTGCCTCCACATAGTTTAAGCTCCACTCTTCCTCTGGTCCGCCATTTCAAAGGCGGCGTCTGTCTCACAGGCATTAATGTCTGTGGTAGTCAGGGGTGCCTGTTTACATTAAAAGTACGGGCTGTACTTGGTGGATCCTAATTTGAAACAAAGTTTTGTTAGATTGCTTTGAACCACACATAAAAACTCTAAACATGTGATATTTTTCTAATATTTGAATATAACCTGTTTTGGCAGTGTTAATACCCTAAACAATGGCCTGCAGGTGAACGTCCCAGTCATCCTGGTTCTGATTCACATATTTTGTGAGAGTCCTCTTCACATTCTATTAGTTCCTCATCCTCAACATACAAGGAAATAATACATCACTTAATGTTCATTGGGTAAAGTTGACTTTACTGTTTTAAGGATGTTATGATGGCACACTTACTGACCATTGACTGGGGTGGTATGCACTTGTAATGGCATGTTTGATGTTCAGGGCCGTGAATATGTGTGCATTAAGCTGTACATAGCAACACTAGTTTTTTCAATATTATTGGCCTCAGAAGTACCAATGAAACAATGAATTGTGATGATGTCTATGACCTGTGTGTAGGAGGTGAAAGAAGAGGGTTATCGGGACACATACCTCATTCAAATGCACGACCCCTGTCTGTGATGATTTTTCGAACCATACCAAAAGTACAACTTTGGCACAAGTGCCTCAGCCACCTCAGTGCTGGAAGCAAACTTCAAGGGTACAGCAATCCCACTGGTGAACAAGTCTGTCACCGTAGGACATACTGAGGGTCTTTCAAGGTCTTTTTTATGGACCAATGAGGTCCATACCGACCACCTCCCACAGCTCTTTCACCTGTGAAGATATGGATATTACCACACTCACCGTACATTTCTGGTTGCTTAAAACGGTTCCCCAACGTAAGTCCTACCTTAATAGGGTGAAGGGCAGGAGACACAGTCTTCATGTGGTCATTCTCTACATCTGTGACAGCTTTTGACCTGATGGATACATTTATATTAAAAAATAATTAACTGAAGTCAAACAAAGCACCTAATGCAATCATTGCCTGAAGAGTCACAGTGTTACATTCCATGAGAGTTAAAAACAGTACCCAATCTCCCACATTGCCTTAATGCTGTCCCAATAGTATCTCGCGACAACCCTGTCCAGGTCGCCCTCACGCCCCCGTGGTTCCCTGTTCCAGGGTTTTGTGGCACTCCTCCAGGAGCTCGCTTCTCGTCCTCAGACATCACAACCAGCCCTATTTTTGCACACTGGGGCCAGAGTAGAATAACGACTTTCTGTGATAGACAAACAAATGTTTTTTAAGTAAGATTTTGTGTTGCTTTGTTCGTATTACAATACAGCACTTATGTGCATGTGTCTTTGTCACTTGTTAGCGGTGATGAAAAAAGCGCGAAATGATTAAATGAAATGACTTAAAATGTTATTTTAATTTGTGCAAACTAATTCACCATCATAGATTTGGCAAAGCATTACACGTTCAACCCCGTTGGTGGTAGTCACATATCTAAGTGATCGCCTTCAACTGTCTGGACTTTGATCAGATGGTCCTACCGTTCTCTCTTCAACTGATAACTGAAATGTGCGAAAAGATCTCGTCCCACAAACATTAGCAAGTACAGTGCTAGCTAAAAACTGGTGTACGATTGACGTTAGCAGTATACATAATAGCTAATATTATTTCCATCCCCAAACCAACTTAACTTACCTCTTATGAAAATTGACTGCCATTCTCGTGATTTTTCTTTAAATTCAGGATTCACCCGACGTCAATTAAATATTGCCTAAGGGCAAGGTATTGAACAAAATTGTCTGACATTTTGTTTTGTTGCGTTCAAGCGTGGAACAGAACGACAAAGAATGGAACGGACCGGTGTAGTGTCATAATGGTCGTAAAACAAGACTATCATCTGCGATGCGTGGCAATCTTGCGCATGTGCAGACGATCGTGCAGTGTCGTGAACCCTCGCAAAACCCAGTTATCATCTGCGCATGCGTGAACATCCTGCGCATGCGCAGAACGTATCGTGCAGGCACGATCGTGTACGACAGTTGCAATTATGAGAGTAAATATGAACAAGAGTTTTCATACCTCAGTATAACTTCTTTTTTTTTTAACTTTTATTTTTTATGATCAGTGATTCTTTTTTTTGGTTCTTTTTATTTTTTTTTTCCACACCAGGTATGTGTGTGTGTGTTGTGTGTGGTGTGTGTGTGTGAGTAAGAGAAGAACACAGAGAGAGAGGGGGCGGGTGTGCGGGGGGCGGGGGCAGCTGACAATAAAAAATAAATCTCCGATGGCAGAGACGCACGGAGTTGCATTTCACCAAGCAGCATGTCTGAAACCCACGTTCACCAGAATCTTGGTTACTATGTGGACTACAAACCCCACGTTCACCACATCTACTGGTTCTATGTAAGGACTACAAACCCCACTCACCAGAAATCTACTGGTTACTATGACAGGACTACAAACCCCATGTTCCCCAGAAATCTACTGGTTACTATGTAAGACACAAACCCCACGTTCACCGAAATCTACTGGTTACTATGTACTACAAACCGAAGTTAAAAACAACCTAAGCTGAAGAAACCCTAAACGTTAAAGGAACAGATCTGCAGACCTGACTGACTGCGGCGGAGAGGAGGAGAGAGAGAGCGAGAGGAGAGAGATAGCACAGAGAAGAGAGAGCGAGAGAGAGAGAGAGAGAGAAGAGAGAGAGAGAGACAGAAGAGGCGGCAGGGAGCACATTTCTCCATGTCTGTGGTGTGCTCGCGCCAGTTGAGTTGTATTCAATCCGAGCACGGATTGACTCATATTACTCGTAGATATTGTCCTCGGCAAAGTGCTTTATCCGTACCGGATACTCGTTTCAGCCGATACTCGGATCCCCCTAATATGTACCAAGTTTCGTGCAGATGAATGGCACGTCTAGAGGATTTGAAAAAGTTGTTTTTTGATAAACGCAACTTTTTCACAATGAAGTCTAGGCGGAAATTGTGCGTGGCCTATATCACACTCCAGGATACGCGTGACATATGGTTTTTAAATTTCCGATGTACGGATTGGAGTTATAGGGCCAACGCGTTGACTGCTAGCGCCACCTATTGGAAGTGGTCAATTGTTGCGCCTGAGGTCTTTGCCACAGGTCAAGTCCACATTTTAGGTGAAAAACTGCTCTAATATCCTTCTCCGGCTGCATCCCATTGAAACTTTGTCATTGCTTCGTCTTTACGTAATGAATCTTCCAAAAAAGGGACAATGGCACACAGTTTCAGATGGTCTCTCCTGTAGGAATTCCCTGTGTTGATAGGACATTTGAGAAGCTGTGTGCAACACCATAAATCCCCACCTCTATGACAGCCGGCTTTCAACCCCACAAACAATGCGTCCATGCAAAGGTATAAACCCGTTTGCCATTAGATGGGGTTGGACACCTCAGCACCTACTGGACTTTCATTTTGCTGAACTCAGGAAGAAGAGGAACAATCTGAATTTCAATGATTGACAGGAATTTAACAATTTGGGTAAAGAGGCTTAGGAATTATTTATGTAAACAAATGTTGCTGTCTGTTGTGTTGAGGCATTCAGCTTTGACATGGGGAGTAAAAATGTTTGTTGTTCGCTGTAATAGCTGCTAAAAGAGGAAGAGGGCTGTGCATGTGAATCCTGCATTTGGCATCCTCACTCTCAGAGACTCTATATGGAAGCCGCTCTGCCTGACAGTCAATCTGCGGTTGATGTTTTATTCTTGTCTGTCCTCTATCTAACTGCTGGAAAACTCTGCTACTTGTTTCACTCCTAATTCTCTTTGCAGCCTACTCTATGGCTATGCCAAAACTACGTTGGGATCAACTGCGGGTGGTAGTTTTGCGGACTTCGGATAGTTCTCTTTTTTGCAACAGTGGGTTCAGTTTATGCCCGACAAAAAAAAACCTAAACAAAATATAAAAATAAAAAAACTTCATAATCCGGAGTCTCATTAACATTCAAATTATTCCTACTTTGTGAGTGAAAAAGACAGCAGGGCAATTCAATTAAAAGCAAAGTTAGTTGCTTTTAGTCTTAAAATGCTAGGCCTCTCCCAACATGAGTATTTGTCCTTAGGTCCTCCCCCTGTCGTTGCTAATGCAAAGCTACTATCTGTATCTGGCAGTTGAAATACAGTCTATGGGTTCTATCTTGCACCCGGCACAGCACAAAGCCTGACAAACAAGTGTCTTTGCTAGTTTAAGACCGACGTGGTTGTCAGTTTCTGTCCAGTGCCCCGTTGTTTAAAAAGCATTGCACCTGTGCTCCCAAGTACAACGTACTGGCTTCAAGGAATGGGAGATGACACTCTGATGTGTTATTGCACTGTATTCGCCCAAAACACCCCTATGATGAATTAAGAAACAATGGGCATTTTTCCATTACATGTTACCTGCTCTACTCGCCCTTTTTGTTTTCCATATAAAAATAGTACCTGGTGCCAGTGTTCGAATTATACCGTGAGCTTCGGGGGTCCAGCTTTTAATTTTTATAGATTACTTCATTGCATATTATGACATAATTACCAATAATTTGTATAAGGCTTAGCTGTTGTGTCACAAGGTAGATAAATCCCTCACTCAATCACTACGGCAAGTTATATAACATAATTATTAATTAAGTAGCCTATGTTTGAAGTTAAAAACGTAAAATAAAATTACTACGGGAAGGTGAAAGATAATAAAGAATTCTCAAAGAAGGTTGGCTTGCCCAGGGCCAGCCAGGACGCGGCGTCTATCTCCTTCTCTTAAAACATCATGGGCTCCTACCTACAACCGCCCCTGCACCTGGTCCCCCGCCCCTACTGCCCGCCTGCAGTGTACATGAGGAGAAAGCAGAGAGGGGAGGGACTACTCCTCAGTCACAGAACAGAAGAGAGAGGGGACTGTTTTGGCGACCACCAGAGAGAGAAATACCCTGCGTGCTCGCCGGATAATCTGGTCTTTTCAACAAAGTTTGCCACCCATAGGCAAGATTACTCTTAATGATTTATATAAATAAAAAAAACAGTCTGAAGCCACTTCTCCATTGCTGACCATTTCTCTGGTTCCTAGAGGGTTTGAAATTGTATTTCATTAAAGATTCCTAATTGTTGGTGTGGCTATACTGCATTTAAATATATACAATTTTGGATAGGCTAACATATTTACTATATTTTGGACCCCCACAGTACACCCGTAATTCGACACTCTGGTACAAGGTATCAGTACTTTTTTTATTATCACCTCCATTGAGCTCAGGCGAGCTGAGTGATCCGAAGTTCCGTGTATACCTGCAGACACTGATTGGTCGGAGAGAATCGTCACTAATCACTGCCTCATTCTTGCTAGCGCCAGACGGGGGGGGGGGTGTCCTGAACAACCCGCATTTACAATAGTTTGCCACGTGTTCTTTTTGCTGCCTCCCTTTTTCGTTATTTTGGGGGTCCCTTTATTCGAGTTGATGGCATAAAAGGGGAGAGAGAGAGATGGAATGACACGAGGAAGGGTCGCAGGTAAGATTTGACCCGACGTTGCAGACTCAGCCACAGGGGTAGACCCCGCTTAATGTGGGAGCTAGAGGTCGCCCTCCTCCACCTTCTTTTGAACTAAATGTGTCTCCCAGCTGTGGCAACCACCACATGCTGAACAACAACACGCATCGACGTTTCTGTTGTGTGTTGCGTTAGGTCACGGCGTTCTGCAGCGTTGCTCGCAACCGCATACGCTCGCTCAAGCATGAGCGGTACTAACTGCAATAAAAAAAGGGACGAGCCGAGTAGCTAGTACTAGCAGTGGATAACACCAATAGTTACAACCCTTTTGAACCTGCGCCTGTCCACAGACCCTTTTTCCACCGTTAATCCTAAACGCACCTGCGCTAGGCGCTTCAAGCCGTGGGCTTAGACCATTAAAATAGGGCCTGATCTACAGCAATGGTAGGTCTTTGAGGCTGTACTTGAACACTGCAGTGCTTGAGTTAAATGCTAACATCAGAATGCTAAATGCTCACAATGACAATCTTTACATATTGCTGTAGTAATAATTTAGCAGTTAACCCCTTAGTTCGCATGAAGCCTGAAAATAATTGCTAATTAGCACTTAATAACAGAGCTGGCATGGAAATTTCACTTTGAGTTTTGTTTATATTACATGAGTTCCCCCAGCCTGCCTATGTCCCCGTGGCTAGAAATGGCAAAAGGTGTAAACCGAGCCTGGGTATCCTGCTCTGCCTTTGAGAAAGTGAAAGCTCAGATTGCTGATCTGGAATTTGCTTGTTTAGGTCACAAGGCGAAGGTTACCTCCCCTTTTCTGCTTGTGCCCCCCAGAGATTTGGCCCACGCCAGGAAAGAGACATCATGCTTTCAAACAACAAAGTGCAGTCAAACCACAACCCCAGCCTCCTCTTGCCCCAACTACAACTCAGAATGCACAATAGAGGAAGCTCATTTTGGGACTCTCTAGTGGCTTAATCTGCACTAAGCTGAATTTGGGAAGAGACTTCGATCAGTATTAGGGGCCACTAAGTTCTTATAAAGAGCCTTCAGATACAGTATTAGGGCCCACGTATCTAAAAGAGACTTCAGATACGCGTTGGGACCACTAAGTCTCTAAAAAGAACTTCAGACTACAGTATTAGGGGACCTTTAGTCTATAGAAAAGGACTTCAGATACAGTATTAGGGGACCACTAAGGTCTATATAAAGCTTCCAAGAGCACCATGTCATGGACCCTTAAGGGTCACCACGTTTATAAAATTATTCAAGGGGACACAAATTTCTAAGCAGATCCCATGGCAATCTTTGAAAAGTTGTCCTGTTGTCAGAGCATTTCACTTATTGAACCAATAATAGACAGCAGTGATTTTAAAGAAAAGGTCGATCCCCAGGTCAATAGGATTTATCCTCTTGAACACCACACATTCTGTACCACATTCCTGGCAATACATCCCATAGTTGTGGGTGTTTCTCTAAAAAAAAAAACTGGTTCCATCCTCTGGGGACCATGAGTTTGTAAGACTCATGACAACCCATTCAATGCTGTTGAAATATTTCAGTCCGGACCGCAGTGGTAGACGTTTAAACCAACATTGCAATCCATAGATGAAAAGATGTATATGTTACAACTGCATAGAGAATAGAATAATCACCTTACTTTCTGCCTATACTCTACCCAACTCTTGTATGTAGCCACAATACACTAAATGCGTATGAATGAAAAATGTGCTCGAGTGCATCCTTGTGCACCCAGTTTTATAGACCGTAACACTGGAACTACCAACACCTTGCAAGGTAAGCTGAAAAAAAAGAAATGTATATAAAACAGGCCATTTTTTCTTGACTGCCAAAAACGATTTACCACCCAACTTACCAAGCGACCATTAACATCGTCTTACACATTTTGATTACTGCAAACATCCTCATCCTTCTCAGTGCCAGCTGTTCCCGACATTGTCTATAAATGGTGTTGCATACATTCTGCAGTGGTACCTCTATAACAAACTGTCGATAGCTGAGTGTATGCGGAGGACAATGAGAGCTCCACTGCCTGCTGATAAGGACCTGAAAGCCACAGCTCCACTGCCGGCTTTCACTGCATTTCTTTATCTGAATGAGACACCTGTGTCCATGACACATTAATGTCTCTCTTTAGATTCTTGAATTCACCCGAACATGCTTTCCATCACCATGCCAATGCTGCACATACTGAATGGGGCTTATGTGCTACTGGTTTTAAGGAGCATATACAGGACTATTAAGATCAATATGGCTCCAACAGCAGCTCATCCTGTTGACATGTTCAGTTGTTTTGCCAACATGAACATGCCAGGCCGTATAATTTCGCAATATTTCAAGTAGATAGCAATCGTTACACTTTTGCTTTGTGCAACTAATTATTGTTTGCCACACACACACACACCCATTTTTTGTCTCCTTCCGGCTCTGTGTTTACACACACATATCACACAGTAAGTACTTGAGTAACACCAGTAAGTGAGTAAAAGATAACATACAAAAATTGCTCAAAAAAATAAAACATTCAAGAAAACACACAAATTAACCATAGCCTTTACCTACAGAGTGTTTGTAGACTACATCTATGACCGACCAAGTTAAAGTCATGAAGGCATGAAAACAAGACCTCTTGGTGCATAAAGTAACATGAAACCTTTGTTGTGAATAAAGAACACTGGCACAAACAAATAAACACTCGCACATTGGTGTAGAGCTTAACAAAGTGCTTAAGAGTCTCGATTGAGGCCATTTTCATACTGTGAAAAACAAAAGATTTGCAAAATTGCCTCTGAGCGACTCAATCAGCAGACTATTGCCTATAAATTACACAGGCTAAACGCAGCGCTGCCGCTGACCACCAACCCACAACTCTGTCTCGTTTGTGTCTGATAAACATATTTAATCAGTTTCAGCAGCAGCAACTTAAACCCAGCCAGCGCAAACACCTGTGCGCAGGTAATTGTATAAATCTGTATTATTGTCTTCTGTAGGAGCCTATAAATGCGGAAACAAGCCATTTCACGTCATCCTCCCATGCCCTACCACCTTCCTTTACACTAGCTGTTTCTGTTTAAATCCACAGCCTGAAAGATGGTAGATTTTGGATAAAATCAATATCAGCACTTCAGTGAGACTTCTCTTTCTCTATGAATCCTCTCTGGTTTTAACAACCCTGCAGTCTAAGGTCGGCCCTTCTTATCATCATTATCAGCAAACACCACACCCCTACGGGGATGTAGATCTGGATAAATCACCCCGGCTGACTTAAAACACAGCGGCTCAGCTAGACAAACCTGGTCCTTTGGGTTATATGAAGTTTGTTGATCTGTAGTGGATGTACTGTGTGCCAGCATGTTGTATGTGTGTGTGGGCGCAGAGGTAACTAGGGTCAGCTAAGATAGTGCAATGGACTTCACATTTTAGCTACTTCAGCTCTGATTACTGGTTCAATATTTCTGTGTAGCAATCTGGGCAGGTCATATTGAAGAATCCTCGCACACAGATCTTGCTGAACAGCGTGGCTTTGCTTCTTTACTGCCCACAGCAGAAATGAACTGATTTCAGATAAGTAAATACATCCGTCTCAGGAGAATTTCATCTGATCGGAACAAGAGGTTGGTGATTCAACAAGTGAACAATTTCATCAGGTTGTGCATGATGAAATATCATTCCACTTTTAATAATGAGAGCTCCCCACACTCAGTATATACTCACGGCATTTCAGTTCTCAGGTATCATCATAGCCAATATTTAGTACATTGTACACACATTTGTGTGATAACCTTTTTTAATAAAAAAACGTACAATTTTTTAACATGAACACCCCCCCCCCATTCATCATCACCACCTGCCCAAACAAAAAATTAGAAAAATGACGAGTACCTACAATATTTAATACCATTGTAAAAATAGTACCAACATAGACAATAACCATGAACCAGATAAACATATTAATGAAACACCTTAAGCCCATCGTGTCTCTCCCTAACACACGTTCATACTTTCCCACTTTTCTAGCATACATCCAATCTGGCAAACTGTTTATATGACCGCCAACTAGCCATCTCACACATTAACTCCTGGACTGATGGCACCCCTTCATCTTCCACCATCTAAAATATTCTGTCAGGCTATCATTAAACTAGTCTGAGAATTGTTCCACATTTAACTTCATCCCAGTTTTTTTAAAGAAACTAGTATATGTGTCATAGGGTCACAGTAGGAAATCTATGACAAATAAATCTAGTTCAGTTGAATTTTTTTAGTAACTATGATGTCCTGCAGTAGTGCTGTATGTTTTGGTTTTGCTTTGCCAGACCTTCCTCCACAGCACTGGGGAGGAAGGTCTGTCCTAGTCCACACAACATTCTGGAACTGGGAAAAACGTACTGCAAAAGCGCCTCTGGGAGGACCATAGTTTTGGTGGAACATGTGTATGTTCAGTGATGTTTTAGTTCACAACAGAAACTCAGATAGGACAGATAGCGGTCTGGATTTGCCCTGCGAGATCTGAGGAGCAATTTACCATAGTCCACCATTAGGCCAACACAAGAAAGCGGAAGATAACGTGCATCCGCCCGGAAGAATCCCAAGTGTAACGTCATGGATCTGAATAATATTTTTGTATATACCTTGCTCCTCACTCATACACACCACTGGAGGTGCCAGTGGAGCTGCTCAGGGGCCAGCAGATCAGACTGTGGTTGTACTAGTCAGCTTCCAGGTGTAATGTGTGGAACTGTGTGAATGGGATCAGGGCGTACCTGCAAAATAAAAATTAAAAAATCACTACCTAGTACCTTACATTTATATTGGACAATACGATTGCCATGTGCAGGACGAATATAAAAGTAATGTGCCTTGTATGTACGTTATGGCAATTAAGGGTGTGGACGTTGTTGTGGGCATCCGACACAATCCAAAATTAAACCAGAAACAATTTTTATATTCAAATGTGTTGTATTTTTTTTTTTTGCAGCGGAAACAAGTTACACAACATTGATATGTTTCACCTTGAAGTTGAAATGGTGTTCGTATCGTATACTATACAGGTGCTTATTTACACAACCAGCGTTTCAAAGCAACATGATCATCATTCCCATCCGTGACACGCTAGTATTGGTTTCACCTTGGTACTCTGTGTGTATATGTGTGTGTCATCGAGGCAAAATGTGGTCCTGGAGACCCCTACTGTATCTGAAACTACCACAAAGTAGTATTGAGTATTTAGACCAATGTTACCTGTCTGTCAGTCTATGGACAGATGATGTCAGCGCAATAGCGCCACAAACAGATACAGTTCTAAAACTTTACACAGGGATTTTAGTTGAAATTAAATATGTGGAGTAGAAAGTAGCAAAATTACAGACATGACTTGAGCGGTCATATTGGCTGTTTCACTCATCACACCACCAGAATCACAATACTAACTCTGCCCTGTTGGTCTCTGACAAGACCTTGGGATAAAGGCATTAAGGAATAATAATAGTATATATATATATAATGAGCTGAGTTTGATAATTTGATTATTTCAAGATTTTAAGAAATATTGTTTTTTGGACTTAAGGTGGCACATCAGTGTCCCATTAGACTTTCAACAAGTGGCCTGGACAGATGTCACCAACCGTGTTAATACAACTGACATTGGCTGTCCTTGGATGCTTTCTGACAAAAGATTCAGCAATCACAAATGGCTGATTGTCTACAAGTAAACAAATCATCACAGTGGCAGTCAATTTGAACATGCATTAAGCGTTTTGGGAACCTGGATGGGACTTGAGTGCTGATGGTAGTGGAGTTGTGTGGTCCTTCCAAACCGTGTCAGTGTGTACACTTTGTGAAAATGTGCCACTCAGTACAAACCTGTGCTACATATGTTCCTTCCTGTGCTGTTTGAAGGTGCTGTCAGTGGAATTGGAATGGAATGTATGCAGTAGAGTAGGTGTGAATACTTCCATGCATTGAGCCCCTTTTCCCCATCCAGGTGTTTTCACAACAGCTTCCTGACAGCAACAGGCATTATACACTGCCAAAAGTTGCAACAGCTTACCCAATGTTTCCCAAGAAAACCTTGGTTTGCCAGTTTGTGTTTAAAAACCCTGCGGGGTAGCAAATTCTGAAAACAATCCTGAAATTTCCAGAATCACCGGCTTCTATGACAGGTGATTCATTTTTGTGTCTGGTATATTAGGCCTTATTCAACGTTATTCTAGTGATTTATCTAATGTCTTTCTTTCCTGTGAAAGGATTTGTTTTGTCTCTTTTTAATTTCAGTATTTGATATTTATAGCCTGGGTATTTTCAGTGTTTTGTGAGGGCAATGTGCTGTTTTCAAATTAAGGAAATTTCTAAGAGGAGATGAAGGACAGGCATCAAGCATTATGATGTACAAATTGTAAATATAACATCAAAACCTTTTTGGTTATCAGAAAAATGTTAATAATCATGAGAAAAACAAATAATGATGTTGATTACTTCTCCCTATCTCCCCTTGGGGGGCATGTGGGTCGGTCAGTGACTGTTTGAAAGCCAGAGATCTCAGTAGTGGCCAAGGAAGCCTTCAGCACTGATAACTCCCCTTGATACACATACAGTTTTCCATTTGTCCTACACAACTGTAAAATCTTAATGATCTTATGAAATCTTAAGGCTGATCTTTCACGCATGATTACCCTCTATTTCTGGACTATAAGTAGCTCGGATAATCCCACTCTTGCATAGTCAAAAAAAGCTCATGAAGATGACAAAACATATAATCATCACACGGGACTGTAGGTCCATTTATTTTAGAATTATTCATAAGTGTAACTTCTTTATGCCCTTTCTCTGCGACACTTTGGCCCGTGTAGGATGTCAGACGTGAAGGGGACGTTGTGTAACTGACATACTCTTTAAAGCTTCTGAGTGAAATACCAGCACACTATTGGCTAAGCATGTCAGCCTTGCTTAAGCTAGTCATTACCTACGTAGGTCAATATTACCTGGCTGCCAAGTGCTAACTAGCACACATGAGATTGGTATCGGTGTGGTTGTATTGGAGTATTTTTTAGGATTACAAGTTGTGAGTACATGAGCACAGTTTCAGAACCCAATACTGATACTGGTATCGGTGCATCCCTGTGTATCGACTTCACACAGCTCCCTCTGGAGACAAAGGCTTTGTACAAATTCTTTACATAGCTCGCAGTCCTACCCAATATCTGAAACAAGGGATTTTTGCATTTATTTAGAACAGCTGGAGAGACAGAAGGGGGAGAGCAGTGGGGGAGACATGCCGCAAGGGCCTAGCCAAGGAGTGAGCCTAGGGCGCTGCTCTACCAGGTGAGCAATAGGCCGCACCCAGTGATGTTCCCTTTTATGCCGTTAACCATCATCTTCTGCATGCAGCTGTATAACCACCTCATTATAGCCTTTCATGGCATTTCAAATCATTCTATTTCATGAAGACAGAATATTGTCCCTCATCACATGAAAAATAACCGCTGCATAGTATCTCACAATACTCATGTGGAATTTACCATCAACGTGTTCACTCTGCTCCCAAATTATCTGATCAATCCCTAACTATCGCCGCTGTGACCAGGTTTAATAGGTGCGTGTAAGATTCTGAACGCAATACGGTTTGCAGTTGAATCAAGTTTCCAGCTGGCTACATCGATGTAACAGGCTTTATCGGGCAACCCCGACGACACACCCGTTGAAAACCTTTGCATCCAATTTCATAAGGAAAGCCAGCTGTCAAGGGTGCTTGGGATCCTGGTTTGGAGTACTAGTCTAGGGGAAAAAAGCCTTCAAGCCTGGTTATAATTTGCCAATTGTACAAAAGGATTGAGAAAACAGTATTTGTCCTCCCTACAAGACACAGGAGGGTGATTCATTCGCTCAATGTTTCGAAAATTGCAAATTTGAAGTTCTGACTTCCCTCATTGGGTTTTTAAGATTTTATGAAAACTCTATCTGGATCTTGTTGAACTCCACACACTAACTTCTCACAATTACTAACCCACCTTACTAACCCCGCAACATATAAGCGTATCCTAGCAGCACACCGAATACACTATAGAGGCTCAACAGCTCTATGATATCCTATACCTCCAGAGCCAGAGCTGTGTGCATTACTGAAACCAGCAGAGAAAGAATGAAACAGAGAAGAATGTACAACAGCGAATGATAATTGAGTGTGTCGGCCGCCACCAATGAGATGCGCAGAAAAATTAGATTTGCGAGTCAGAGCTGTGGGCTTAATAATGACCTTGGTGTTTAGCATCTGTGACTATCCTCCTCTCCGTTGCATCGACTTTTTCCCTGTGTTTATTTGAACTTGTCATTAACTTGATATTTTCACAGAGCTCGTCTTGGCTTATTGAAATCCTTTGCTCCGGAACCTACTCGAAGTGAAGCGAAATTACTGTGAGAGAGCAAATGCGCTGTGGACGCCTCCGGGCATCAAAGCTTTAACAGTGATTTTCATTATTTAGCCTGAAATGACCTTTTGTCTGTAAAAATTGCACAGTATGATATGAACCTTCCATCCTTGTGGGAAAGGTCAAGTAAGATACCGAGATAGGTTTAACAGTTTTTATTGTTACTCTCATTTTATGCAGTTGGAAGCAACTATGAAGACAAAGAAAGCCAAGCTTTTCAAATGAAT
>NC_045752.1:21650941-21678961 GCF_008692095.1 Etheostoma spectabile
AATCGTATTGCGCAATATTGTAGCAGTTGACAACTGATGCTTTGAGAAAATGTCGTCACACTTAGATTGAGATAACAATCTTAGGTACTGTAAACCATAATGACGAAGTGGGAAAAAGTCAAATAATAGAACAGCTAGTACAGTTGGGATGTCAGAAACTCACACCCAATTCCTGTAATGCAGCCTTTAAACCCAGGAAAGGGACAACACTTATCACGTCATATCCGATTATTCAAATGTCTAAAACGATTCCGTCTCATGGGACAATATCAATATAAAGATATTCAGCCCTAGTTAAACCTTTAAAAAAACAATTGGTGTATGCGTATGAATCCTTCACAACAGAAGGTGTAACCAAACGTTAGGCAATCAATGGAGACCCACACAAGAAATACACACTTTAGTGTGTGTTTGTGCCTCTGTATCTGCACTCCATGTGCTACTCAACCTGGTCTAAACAGTGCATGAATGGTCATGTTATTTGATTGATTGATTTATTTGTGTATACGTCATGATTTTATCGTTTGTTACGTTTAGTTGTTTGAGCATCACCACACCACTGTGGGATTTTTGGCTTTTCATTACAGCTCGCTACCCTATTTGTGAGCACAAAAAAGGCTTCCCATGAAATACATAACTTCAAAATTTGTACATTGCACACACAAAAAAACTGTGACTGTACACGAACAATAGATTAAATAACGTGCCATTCCTCAAACTGCCATGAGACTGGGCTGTGATACAGGAGCATGTTGATGGCGCGGTAAACTAAAGCTGGTGTACCTAGAGAGCATTGTGAGGCTTAGATGTATAACATGACCACACTTTCAGATCAAAAAACTGCTTTTCTATCAATGTGGTTATTTGTGGGTGGTTGGTGTTGTCAAAGCAAAACAAAAATCGGGGTGACACATCCTTATTGATTTGTGTGGAAAAGGCTGCGAGGATGAGAGCTGTGATGCTTTGATAAACAACAACAAAAAAAGCCGGTCAGCTCTTGGTACACATGAGGATTGAGATGTAGAGTAAAGACCAGCGCTTTTAAAGTAGCCAGCACTGCCGCAATCAAACCATCTCACTGTGATGGCAAATCCACACACAACACTTACTATACAATATATTTTACATGGGCAGGCTCAACCCAGCTCCCCATCTGTCAACAGTAATCTGAGCATCAGAGATGACGATGGGAGACGCAGCACAGGCGTGATTACATTCTCCACAGGGACCTGGGGTGAGATGCACTGGGTATTCTTGTATTCATTTACGTGGGATAGAATGCAAGGACATAATCCAGAATCATTCACAGACAATTCTTTACAGATCCACAGTAATACACAATTTGTTTTATCAAGTAAGAGCCCTTTGTGATAAAAAAAGATTTATCCAACTTTGACTTGCTAAAAATTGGATCTTATGCTTCTCTCTTGGGTTTTAGTGCGTTGTTCTCCACCCTGAACCAAAGCCAGTGAGCTAGCTCAGGAAGTCAACTCAACATAGATTCGAGATATTTTTAAACTTTCGTCAAAAAAGCAAATTGCCAGAACAATGCCAAATAAATTAAAAAAATCTTCTTGGTTTTAAGAAAAATGGATTGTAATGCTTTTGAAGGGTTACAAATGTGATTAACTTCCGTGTTTCTTTACAATATCGTTTGGTGGGGTAGGTAGATAATCCACAAGGCAAATAGATAGAACAACAGTTATATAATTTGCTTCAGCCTAATCCTTGTTGTCCCTTTTTAAGTTTCACTGTGATGAACTGTTGGAATGTAACCCAGCACATGTGAGGGACTTTAGTTGAGTCTTTTCTTTCTAGCCACTTTCTACTTTACTCTCGCACATTAGGGCTTTTCACACAGGGAGCGATTGAAGCGCCTCATAATCCTTTTCAATGAGAGGCGAGCAGCAGGTAGGGGTAGCACAGGCAATTGACAGGCAACAGGCCCCTGCAAGAGTACATTTTTTTTTTTTTGGTCATTTAACCTTTATTAACCAGGAAGTCCTTGAGATTGAAATCTCTTGTTTCGAGGGAGACTGGCCAGACGGCCCCACCCAGTTTTACAATTTAAACAGAAATACAGCATAGTCAACACAAACAAACAAGCATCCCACCTAGAGGAAATGAACAGGCTCATGTGGCAGTTACATTGACATGAGTTACATGCATTTAACCCGGCCTTAAAATCATTTATATGACTAGATCATTTAGATGGAGCAAGTTTTCAAGTTATTCAAGACCATGGAGCAAAGTAAGAGAAGGCTTTTTTCCCAGCTCAGTAAAAAACCTTGGAACTGGTAAGGGTGACCGAATTCTGCTGGAGGAGATTACATACTATGCGGCAGTTACCAACATGGCCTTGTACAGAAAAATATACAAATGGAAGTTGTCACGTAGACTTAGTGACGGCCAGCCTACCGGTCATAAATGCAACAATGAGAGTACGGAAATAATAGAGTTAGTAAAAAGCGCAGGAACTTGGTACACAGAATGTGTGTCAAATGTTCTACGCGAGTGACGCGCCGAGCAAATCAAGAACATGACAATGATTTTCTGTTTGTGAGTAACCTAAATATTTGAACCGTTACCAAACAGTTATCGGACATGTCGGTGGGGCTTTGCTTGCCAGTAGCATCCAGGCCAGTCTCATGGCAGTTTGTTAAATGGTCCAAGTCCCATTGCGGTGACCTCCATAAATAACAAGAAATCGTGTCAATATCAATATATCTAAAAACCTGACCATTCCACAAACCCCGTGAGTCCGAGTTGAAGATCAGCACATGACTGCATTTATTGGGTAATGTATGTAATTTAGACTGTTATGTACCAAATTATCGTTTGAGACTGTACACACAACCCGCAATTCAAACATTAAACGGGTCGAACTGTTTCCAAATGGTCCAGTTTAGGGACGTGGAACTCCAGAGCAAAGTGAAGGAGAGGGGGAAACATGCAAGTTTTTTTTTTTTTTAAACCAAAGCGTTGCAATGTAAATGTGTCTCAGTCTGCTGTTCTGAGTTTATCCTTTTGACAAAACTAAATTTTATTTATTACATTTCCATCACTTATCTCCTTATTTTAAAAAAATCTCTAGTCTGTTTTAAATATTTATGGAAGCCTTCCACTAACTAGAAATTTAAGTAACGGTGTGTTGGGTTGAACAGGGCAAGTCTACACAGCACCAGTTTGTATTGATCAATCAACTGAGGGATCCCTGGGGTTGAATAAGTTAAACCGATTTAACCCTATAATCCTATTTAAAGGTGATAGCTATGTGAAAATCTATGATAACACAAGTTGTGGTGTACATCTCCCAGAATCAAAGAGCGGGACTCATCTCTGATCAAATACCCACCCAGTGTTGTCTTGCTAGCTGTATAAGCCCATAAAGTACAGGCCTGGTTGATTGAAAGCAATAAGCTGTCCTCTGAGAGCTGTCAAAGGCTCTAGAGAATCGATAAGTAATCACTGTGTACCTGCAGTTGAAGAAGACAAGCTAGTTGAGATAAGTGGACACACCAACAAAGACATTCACAGCATTATCTCAAAATACTGATGGAATGGGGCAGACATTAGAAGTGTCAACACAACAGTACAGAGAGCTGTCGTAGGCAGTGGCATTCTTTGTTCTCAGGCTTCAACAATGCTAGCACAACATGAATAAAAGAGAAGCATGGTAGTTAAAATGACAATCCAAGAACAAACATAAACTTCAAATAAAAGCAAATAAGTAACCCATGAAAGAAGAGGAAGTTGACAGGAGCTCGAGACATGGCTGCTGTCCAAGGCGGACTCCTCGTTGAGTTTTATCTTTTACAAAGAGCTGTGGTGTTTTAGGAGACTCTCCTTGAATGTTCAGCTAAGTTCAGACCAAAGATTCCCGCCAAGACAAAACTGTTTTAAACGTTCCAGGAAAAGAAGTGCAACGGATTGAACTAGTCGTCTCAGCTCGACACCAAGCCAGCTATTAGAGGTAACAGTGACCGCATTTTTTAACAGCTCTTTCCCCGGTGGTGTTATTACCCATTCGTTCATTGCCGTTTCAAAAATGCTTATATAAGGCTTTTAAGTCTGGGACCAAGCCAACCATTAAGAAATGAATAGTCAGCAAAAACATTTGATTTGCGCGCAAAAAAACACATTTTGAAAACGATAAAAAAAAGCCAAAGGTCCAGACCGTGTACAGAAACTACATAGACTCCAATGGCAGCAGCTCGCTTAGCCATTAGGTTTTTTTGGTCCAGTAATGTTTGTACGGTGCAGCGAGTGGACCCCAATCAGAAAGTGTTGCTGATACGTCAGATTGTGGGTAGGTGTATTTTTCTCCATTGATATTGTGAATAAAACATGTTTTTTTGGTGATTTCATACAGACTTCTCCTTACCCTATACCATATCATGTAATAAGCCCTATCAAAAATCTATGTTAAAGTAGTTTTTTAATGTTCTTTTTTTGTACAACTTCCGTCAAAAAATGTGGCATTCATTGTTTGTGTTTGTTCATGTTTCCGTAGAGTTTAACCTGAGCCAGACCGCACAAAAGATACTAATCCTTTCACATCCACACAGGGAAGCAGTATATAATATGACACACTGGTAGCGGATTAGTACTCGGTATCGCCGTACACAAGGATCATAATCGTATCAGGAAGCAAAAATGGTATGGCCATCTCTCACGTTTCCTTCGAACCACAGTTGAGCTATGGAGTCACCAGTGGCTGGGTTTAGAAAGTAAGGGTCGTAATCTGCTTCAAAAGTCAATCAACTCATAGCAGAGTAGCAGGTCAAGTCAGTTACAAACTGTCAGTACAACTGGTCGACTCAAAACATCTGACGTGTCACAGCATCTGAGCTGGTTTGAGTCACCAGAATGTGGTTTGAAAAACGTAAGAGACTTCACCTGTTTCAAGCCAATAGAGATGTCATCAAAGATGACTCAGCGTGGGCCCAAAAGCACCTATGTGTGGTGGAGCAGCTAGAAAAGACTGAACGGAGGGGAGCCCCTAGGACAACAGCCTTGAAATCGGGAAAAAAAAATGTAAATAGAAATTTAACTGTAGAGCATCTCACAATCACTCATGTTATCACATATTTAGACGCAACAATTATATATTTATCTTCAAAAAGCCTGGAAGTCGGAATTTGAATGGCGGTACAAGTGTCATTGCTATAGAGATGGTACACCGTCTCATGGTGTGAACGAGCAGTTTCAGAGCGCTGCAGACCGATGAGTTGCAAGTACTGATGGTCAAATAAATATACTGTTCCAACTGCTGTCCATGTGATTTAAGTCACACTTAAGGTCCAGTAGTAACTTTATAAAAGTTAGGTCTTATTCATATTTGCTGTCTCTAATGCAGTGTCAATAACTGTCTGATCAGATTCTTTTACGGCATTGCTTTTTTTTCGCCTCAAATGTTTCCAAAGCATATTTTTGCACTTTGCACCTTGAAGGGTAACTAGCATTTTTTCCAAGTGGACGCATTTTCCGTGTTTTTGTGCGAAGTGACTGATGAAACAACAATCTTTGACATTGGTCCAGTATTAACTAAGACGCTGCAGTCAGTAGCGGTGAAACAGCTACAAGTAAGGTAATAGGGCGATTGTCCAGTTGTATTTGTCTTCACAAAAGGGCTTGTTTTGTCTCTGAAGGGCTCCGATTATATTCTTAAGCAGATACACCTCTAAACCCACCAACTCCTTTTAAAAGCAATACTTTTACGTGCATAGAGACACATTTTCATGTAAAATGTAACACAAAAGAGTGGAAAAAACGACCCAAACCGGCTTTCATAGTCGACTTTGAATGAGTGTTTTTACGATGCTAAAATACTGTTTTTACATGGAGTCTGGTGGGTTTAGCTTTTATGTTTAAATCGGATCTTATCTTCAACAGAAAGGCTGACATCCTCAGAAAGCTTTCCATATGTTGTCAGACAACTTGAAATAATAATTTGAGCTCTACAGTGGAAACATAGCACTTTGGTGAAGATAAATACCAAGCTGGACAATTTCCTATTAACTTACACATAGTTGTCACCCTGCGGCAGTGATCTCGTTTATAGGGTTCCCATCAGTGATTAGTTACAAAAAAATTGAAAATTGAATATAATTTAACAACGGTGTGTTGGGTTTGAACAGTTAGTTAAATGGATATGTTTTGATCTATATTACATATATTATTGTATTGTTTTACTGTATTAACATATATTTAAGGAGGTTATTATGCAGCATGCCTGTTTTTCCCTCAATGTTTCCAACAGCACATTTAGTGGTCTGCAGCTGTAGAAGGAGAAAGTTGTGACAGGGTTGCCATGTAAAGCAATAAAGCTAAAACGAAGCACCGCTTTTTTCAAATGCCGTATTTTTCACCACTGATTCACCTTTGTGTGAAGGTAGCACATCATTCAGTAGGGTCATTGATAGTTGCAGACAGGAAATTCACAAAAACCCACCACAGACTCTTTGGGGTCAATTTAATTAATGGAAATCGTTTTTTAAATCAGACTTTACTGTATTCCTGCTAGTAGTCCATGTTCTCTAAAATAGGAAAACATATAAACCATATTCTAGGCGTGTATGAGACAATGGACCCCTGTTGACACATGTTTCAATTGCCATTTCTCCCCTCATAGTTGAAAGGCCGTATTGCAAGTGTTAGAGTATTCAGCCTCTCAAAAGTGGGAATATACACTCATTAAACTGTATCATGATGTTTTTTTTGCCGGTGACATTTTAAAATGAACGTTTTGGCTCTTCTTCAGTTTTCAGTTGTACTTTTGGAGCTTGAATGACTAAGCATTTGACTACACAGAAATGCAAAGTTAATAATAGTGACTCTGCAGAGGCTCTGGTTTAGGGCCCACAAACTCTTAGGCCTGCCTGTTCGATAATCCCCAAGGCTGCCCCTATGCTAAGGCTAGTACAACCTACCATTCACAACCATATCACTTACAGGCGGGGTTTTAAAATGTAAACCTTTCTCGACAAAATGACAATGTCTTTCAGTGAAAAAGAAAATAATTTAGCTTTCTCTCTACTTCAAAATACATTCAGCACTATTATTAAGCAACAGTCTCCAATATCCAATTTTTAACAACCATTACATTGATGGATCATTAGATCTCTCCCTTGTTTTTTATTCTTCTTATAATCTTATTTCACTTTAACCATAAATGTCTAACCAAAATATAACACTTTACATGACATATGTATTCTTTTCCTTATTCTTACATTTCTTCTAACGTCAACAGTTTATCAGTTATGGTCTTTTAGGTGGTTTCTTAGGTCTGGTGGACCTTCTCTAGCTGGTGTCCCCTTAGTAGGGAAGTGAAAGAGGCTAAACATGGCGCAAGTCTGGGTCACATTGACTCGCTTTCAGATCTAGTGTCGGATTTACTCGCATGCAAGACCAATCCCAGATCAAAAACTATATCTGAACAACTGGGAGAACATCTTTCCATGAAGCTTTTTTTTATCTTTTTCAAAATAATCTCATGTTTTTCCACACTCTCCAGCAAAATGTTTCTTCTTTTCACAGTGTGGTGTCTCTCTCTGTCCACATATTTGACTCCCTGTGGTCTGTCAGAATCATACAAATGTCTGCAGAGGCGACCCTGCTCGGGCCATCTTCCCAGCCGAAAAATGTTGAACTGAACGCGCAGCATGCACAGTGGTCGCATAGTTACAAAGATTCAGTGTGCATGCCTGGGCCGCGACAGCTTGTGAGCTTGTGAGTGGAAACACAGCCGTGGGAGTCTTTTAAGGGTCCCAACGATATTTAAGAAGAGTACAAAACAACAGACGTGACATTAGAGAATGGCGTTTATTGCTAAGGCATACAGCCAATTAAAATTAAAAAGAATAACAAAAAGTGTATTGCTGTTAAACTACAAAAAATAATACACGTATGGCAGAAGGGTACTTTAAAACACCCCTGAATGTATCGAACTTACAAGTCTGCAATTGAAGGCACATTAGGTTCCGTAGGTGTTGTTCTAGACAACTCTATCTGGCAGTGGCCAGATGCAGACTATTGTATGTCCGGTTTCAAGTGAAATTCAGCATATTAACCGTGTTTAATCCAGTACTAGCGAACAGTAGGCTAACGAAAGACCCAAAAAACTTTGGGCTTCTAGGCTGGATACAAAACCTTCTGTAAGGATATGAAGACAACAGACATCAGCACGAGTTTTAGCTTTTAGCTCCAAAGACGTAGGTTTCTACTAGTTATATTAGAAGCAAACAAGTCACTGAATCAGATGTGCGTTTGGCGTCATATATGACGCCCTAAACCTCAGAAGGGATAATCCGCCTACGCTGATTATAGGCCCCCTTAATGGCCACTTACCCAAATAGTACAGAGCCTCCAAGCAGATGACAACAATCCTCACAGGTCGAGATATTGCAATTGCAAATTTCCCATGTAATGCATTGAGTTATAGCGCCCCCTAACGGCCAACCTTGCAAGTTTGGTACCAAGCATCATGGCGAGATATGAAAACACGCTGTCAGTTTCGTGTTAGCATTTAGTTTGGCCGTGATATAATATGACATGTGTTTGGTAGCTTGTAGAGTAATTTGTTTGGTCGTCAACGCACATACTTAACGTAGCAACTACTACAGCACACCACACGTAGAAAACGTGAGCATCTGAGATGCTACAGTACCAGGTATTGGGCAGAAGTTGAAAAAGTTGGTTTCGTGCTTAGCGTGATATTGTAATAAAACCTTGAGCAAAAAGGGCGTGACCTATTCAGGTGACTCAGTTGATTCAGTGAACACGGATAAAAAAGTTTTACAACTTTTTGTATTTGTAGCGCCTCCTATTGGCAATGTTTGATAATTTGGTTTAGAGCCCCAGAGGTCATACAAGGAATATCTAAAGTTTGGCTTTGACAGCATTTATTTTGTCCGAGACATGTCAAAGTTGGTGTTTCATAGTTAGCTACACAAATTGTTAGTTGCGTAATTACGCAATTTTTTTTAATAAAAATTCTTTGAACTAAATTTTTGTCAAGTCGGTCTGGAAAGATATGTATAGGGAGACAGCATTATCTGTATCTGTTACCACATGAATTATCTGTATCCGGATCCGTACTCGGACTGGGCGGGGCCTAAAACGGAAGTGGTCAGATTAACCGGAAGGGGTCGGTTCTCTTGAAATGTGCGGGGCTTTAACCGGTATGTTATTTAGCATGCATTGATATGAGTTGATCAAAAATTGTTATATTTATTGCTGATATGAAAACTATTTACAGGACAGGCAGCGACTTCAGATCAATGGTGGTGCATGGTAACAAACAAACTTATACAGAAGTTTTGCAACAATGAATACAAACACACGGGTTGTGTCGGTACACGATCGTTCTGCCTGCACGATCCGTCTGCGCATGCGCAGGATGTTCACGCATGCGCATAAATACGTAGATGAAAACTAGCTGTCTACCTACACGATTGGTACCACGCATGCGCGGCACACTTGACGCGCCTAGCGTCACAACGGACAGCGTTTTTGTTTTATTAACAAAGAAAATATTATATCCATGTATTAAGATATACACAAGTCAAACCAGAGGTGCATAATATATTATAGTTTATTATATATATTATAGATATATAATAAGATATATATATATATACACAAACTTTTAAAAAATCATATTTGCATTTTTTGTAGGCTAGACTTTTTTGTAGTTCACAAGTGCTCAACATGTAATCTACACTTTTTGTATTTCAGATATTTATTTTCTTAATAAAGATATTTACATTAAGAGGTCACTGAACCAAAAACTGTGTACCAGGCATAGGCGACATTATTATTAAGTGATCTACCATATAATCTTGGGATTTTTTTTTAAATTATAGTTTAAGCCAGACTATGAATTACGAGTGTTTACGTGGTGGCAATCCAAAATAAAGAGGTGTTGTTAAAGGAGTTGTTACATTAATATACACCTCTTGATTACATGTGAAATGGGAAATTCTTTTGACCGAGGGAAAGTCAAAGCATTTAAAAAACAAACAAAAAAAATTTGCAAGAAAAATGTGGCCCAGGCCAGTAAAAAGAATATTCCAGCACCACATTAACAAGCTCCAAATCATGTTTCATTTTATTGTAAATGTTACATTAACATACACTCATTGAATCATTAAAGTCACAAATAAGCTTAGTAGGAAGTAAAAAATGTTGCGTTCACTTTACCGAGGCAGCCATTTCCCCGTTGCCATGGTAATGTTATGAAGTGACGCAATTACACAACAAGCAAACATTCACTTTTCATCAAAACCACATTCTTCCAAGTGCCCGCAATTTCATCGCACAAATCCAGATATTCCATGAATTTTTAAGAAAAAAGTGCTGCATAATCAGGATTTTGCAACAAATACAAAAAATTTTGTGGAAGGCCGAGATACAAATAGATTCTGAACAGAAAGAATAAAGGCCGTCCTTTGAAAAAGGGCATATGGAATACATTAGCCAGGAACAGAGAAAAATAACAAATTTAACAAATAAAAATAAATTAATTTTTTCTTTCGAGAAGCTTTAAATCCGCATGGCACTCTGAAATGTTACCCAGCATCCCGGTGGCATGTTTTGCTGCTGTGGTGGTCATGCCCTGCTTTGACGGCTACATGGGGAGGCATGATCCCAGCCGTTGGAGAGCCTGAGAACTCTCACTCTCTAGGGACTGTGCACCTCACATCCAGCATTAACTCTAGGCTGAGCATGTCTCTACAAAACCATAAATGTTTCCATGTCCTGCATATGGTCAAAGTGAACATGAATGGCTCCTGGCATCCAACTCCATTGAGTCCGTCAACAACTTCCAAGAGCAATTGGTCATCATGATCAATCCACATGAATGACGGCTCGTGCAACCCGTCCCGTAAAAGCCCAGGGTTGTTTCACAATGTACTCAGCGTGTACATGTCTTTCAAGTTGACGGAGTCCTCCACTTCTACTGCTCCTGCGTTAATATAGTAAAAACCTAAGTTAAGAGTACTCTATAACATAAGGTTTATGTCACCAACTGGTAGTAGATTTTAATTTCCAAGATAATTTCTTAGGGGTTTCTCGTTGATGAGTTGCCCAGTGCTGTCCATTCCTGTGAGTTTTGTTCTTTCTAAGGGATCTAAAAACATCGTTCAGCATAAGTAAGTATTGTTTGAGCATATTATGAGATTATATTGGTTATTGATCACTGATATTACATTGGCATTGTTGTTTCATAAGGATATTTTCTTAATGTAGTCTACCCACATTTTAAAACTGTAATTTTAACTTTTGTACTGTTTTTTTTTGTCACAAATGGTTGTTGGTTAGTTTGCCATACCTTCACTTTGTGGGGTCGGGAGAATTCGATAAATAGGCGGGAGGTGCCTGCCATCAGCTGTTTTGCCTCCTCTGTCCAGAAAGCGCAAAGCGCTGTCCGAAGTGCTGCCCATGCCTTTTCAAAAGTCAGAGTATGGTACTTTAATATAACATAATTGTAAAGCAGACAATGTTATCTGTTAAAATGTGTCTACCTTGTGATGATGATTTCTCCAAAATCTGGGACACCACCACGTGCGAATGGATGGTATGTCCCTCTGTAATCAAATGCAATATTGGAGACTTGCGCTTTTATTTTTAAAATTCTTGGATAACATAACAGTTACATAGTACATTCTATGAATTGTAATTACATCCAAAAATGAACTGGGTACCGTACAGATGCAGAGGGCGTATGTTAAAGAGAAAATACCGATTACAGATATGTAGGACAAACCGGAACAATTGTGTGGAAATTGTGTAAGCTACCCATAAGCATGAAGATCCCACAGCTCTGTCCATCGTTTGAAGTGGGAAATGGCGAAAGTAATACACAGTACTCAGAGCAGTGTTGACACCCAATCCAAACACATTGTCCGCTGTCAAAATATTTCATAGTTGTAAGTTCATCACAATCTTGCCAGTCTTCTCACCCACGGCCCCTAGCCACTGCTCCTGCAGTGTCTGGAAAAAAAAAGTATGTATGCTGTTAGATTTAAAACTGAAGCCATAGACGAGGCTTGCTGAACTGAGCATAGAACGGCTTTTGCTGAAACCTGAGCCATAGAACGGCTTTTGCTAAAACTGAAGCCATAGAAGAGGCTTTGCTAAACCTGAAGCCATGAACAGGCTTTAGAACGAGCATAGAACTACTTTGCTAAAACTGAAGCCAGAGACCAAGGCTTTTCTAAAACCTGAAGCCATAGAACGAGGCTTTTGCTGAAAACCTGGAGCCATAGAACGAGGCTTTGCCTAAACAGGAACAGTCCAATAACTCAGTTTGACTGTATTGTTAAGGCTGTCCAACGTGTCATCAGAATTACAATGTTAAGGCTGTACAGGGCTAACTGAGAAAGAACGGTATAAAAAAGCAACAATCATGTGTAACTTTAATTCCCATAGCAAGCATGTAACTACATACACTGTGGGTTCCCTGTGTGGAGCCTTAGACAATCACAGGTAAAACCTTGCTAATGTCCTCTGCTTAGTGCGGATTTAAACTGAAGATTGTTCAGGTACCCTCATCTACAAACCCATTTGGACATAATGAGTCCAGTAAATAGCCCCTCTTAGAAACTAATAACACCTGTGAAGACATATGCCATAAATGCCAGCTATAGGTTCAACCGACTGGTTTAAATAATAGAGGAAACACTACCAAATTTACTGTACACAAAGCATGTAGTGGTTTGCTGTTTTGATTCCTATCCGCTGGCAAAATGATAAGGTCTTTTTGACTCCATGGTTTCCTATAAAGATTAACAATGTTCCGATTTCATGGACATATCTTCACTTAAAGAGGTGTGTGCTGCTGGACTTATGTCAACATTATACAACTTACTGGCAAACGGCTTCACTATGTTCCATGCAGGGACTGTATAACGGTCAGCAATGGGACATCCATTCCTGATATATTGTATGTCAGACAACGTATTATAAATGTAAGTCATTGAGGAAAATACAAATAATACATGTCTCCGGGCTGCTCCTCTACCAGCCTGAAGCAAGCATTCCCAATCTGAAAGCACAGAAGTTTTCACCAATTGTAAAAAAAGACATTAGAACACATCCAAATTCTTCAAGGCAACAATCCCCTTACATTGCTCTCACCTCCTATCCCGCCCCAAGCTCCAAAAGTCCTCCCTTCTAAGCACATTGGGCCGTCCAAACAATGATTTCATTTGTTGGACGTGCTCTGTCCAACAGAAAAACAAAAATACCCATGATGACACCAACAAGTTGTGCATGTCAACTCTCCAGATTAGATTGGCACTCACCAGTTGTCTTGACGAGGACCTAATTCTTAGACCACAGTGGACCTCTATTAGCATACTGGTGGTCTACCAGTCTGTCCTTGCCCTCTTGGACCACAGTGGACCTTTTTGGCATTACGGTGGTCCACCAGTGTAATGTCTCTGCATCTCTTGGTGCCCTCGTTCACGCTATGGTCTCACACAGGAAAGTAAATATAATAGTCTTGTCAGTGTTATATATATATATATATTAATATTATATATATCTATATATATATATATATATATATTATATATTATATATATATATTTCAATTGCTATGCCCCAAGTAGGATATTACAATACCTTGTGACCGAAAGTAGGGCCTCAGCCGCGAACATTGACTTTCTGAACTTTCCCTGACATAGCAGCGCCTGCACACCCTTCTCTGTCAGGGATGTGAAGGTGAAGGCCCTTGTGGGACTTCTAGACAATTTCCTACTTCACCTTCTTTTGGGTCCCTCAATTAGAACCTCATCCCCTGCCTTGACTGAGCACTGGCGCACCACTTCCCTTTCTTTGCCTCAAAAGCCTTTTTGTTTTGCCGTGCCTTTTCAATGTTGTTCAGTACCTTAACAATAAAAGTATACATTATTATGCGAACATTCTTATGCACATTGATCATGTCCACACAACTCTGAACAAACTTTTCATTGAGGGCCTTGACCACATAGTTTAAGCTCCAATCTCTTCCTGGTCCCATTTAAAGGCGGCGTCTGTCTCACAGGCTTTAATGTCTGTGGTAGTCAGGGGTGCCTGTTATACATTAAAAAGTACGGGCTGTACTTGGTGGATCTCTATTTGAACAAAAGTTTTGTTAGATTGCTTTGAACCACACAATACGTAAAACATGTGATATTTTCTAATAATTTGAATATAACCTGTTTTGCAGTGTTAATCCCTAACAATGGCCTGCAGGTGAACGTCCCAGTCATCGGTTCTGATTATTTTGTGAGAGTCCTCTTCACATTCTGATTAGTTCTCATCCTCAACATACAAAGGAAATAATACATGCACTTAGTGTTCATGGGTAAAGTTGACTTTACTGTTTTGAAGGATGTTATGATGCACACTTACTTGACCATTGATGGGGGTGGTATGCACTGTAATGGCATGTTTGATGTTCAGGGCCGTGAATATGTGTGCATTAAGCTGTACATATTACAGACATAGTTATTTTCAATATTTATTGGCCTCAGAAGTACCATGATACAAGTGAATTGTGATGATGTCATATGACCTGTGTGTAGGAGGTGAAAGAAGAGGGTTATCGGGCACATAACCTATATAACAATAAGCACGACCCCTGTCTGTGATTTTTTCGAACCATACCAGTACACAGCTTTGGCACAAGTGCCTCAGCCACCTCAGTGGCTGGAAGCACTTCAGGGTACAGCAATGACCACTGGTGAACAAGTCTGTCACCGGGAGGACATACTATGGTTTTCAAGGTCTTTTTATGGAACAATGAGGTCCATACCGACCACCTCCCACAGCTCTTTCTGTGAAGATATGTGATATTACCACATCACCTTACATTTGGTTGCTAAAACGGTTCCCCAACGTAAGTCCTACCTTTAGGGTGAATGGCAGGAGACACATGTCTTCATGTGGTCAGTCTGGTAGACCACCAGTATGCTAATAGAGGTCCACTGTGGTCTAAGAAGTTAGGTCCTCGTCAAGAACAACTGGTGAGTGCCAATCTAATCTGGAGAGTTGACATGCACAACTTGTTGGTGTCATCATGGGTATTTTTGTTTTTTTCTGTGTGGACAGAGCACGTCCAACAAATGAAATCATTGTTTTGGACGGCCCAATGTGTCTTAGAAGGGAGGACTTTTGGAGCTTGGGGCTGGATGAGGAGGTGGACTCTGTGTTGATAAGACACAAGGTGCGCGAGATAGTACATGTGATATAGGTCAATGTATTTTGTGGATTGATTGATTTATTTGTGTATACGTCATGATTTTATCGTTTGTTACGTTTAGTTGTTTGAGCATCACCACACCTCTCTGTGCGGTTTTTGGCTTTTCATTACAGCTCGCTACCATATTTCTGTGAGCACAAAAAAGGCTTCCCATGAACTACATACTGCAAAATTTGTACATAGACACACAAAAGTAACTTGTGACTGTACACGAACAATAGATTAAATAACGTGACCATTCCTCAAACTGCCATGAGACTGGGCTGTGATACAGGCCAGTGTTGATGGCGCGGTAAACTAAAGCTGGTGTACCTAGAGAGCATTTGCTAGGCTAGATGATAACATGACACACTTTCAGATCAAAAAACTGCTTCTTCTATCACATGTGGTTCATTTGTGTGTGTTTGGTGTTGTCAAAGCAAAACAAAAATCCCGTCAGACACATCCTTATTGATTTGTGTGGAAAAGGCTGCGGGAGAAGAGCTGTGATGCTTTGCCATAACAACAACAAAAAAAAACCGCGTCAGCTCTTGGTACACATGAGGATTGAGACTGTAGATAAAGACCAGCGCTTTTAAAGTAGCCAGCACCTGCCGCAAACAAAAATCATACCCTCCACTGTGATGGCAAATCCACACACAACCTTATCTATACACATAATTTTACTAGGGCAGGCTCAACCCAGCCCCATCTGTCAACAGTAATCTGAGCATCAGAGATGCAGATGGGAGACGCAACGCCAGCGCGTGACCACATTCTCCACAGGGACCACTGGGGTGAGATGGCACTGGGTATTCTTGTATTCATTTACGTGGGATAGAAAGCAAGGACATAATCCAGAACATTCACAGACAATTCTTTCAGATCCACAGTAATACACATTTGTTTTTATCAAGTAAGAGCCTTTCTTTGTGATAAAAAAAGATTTATCCACTTTGACTTGCTAAAAATTGGATCTTATGCTTCTCTCTTGGGTTTCTAGTGCGTTGTTCTCATCCCAATGAACCAACCATGAGCTAGCTCAGGAAGCTCAACTCAACATAGGATTCGAGATATTTTTAAACTTTACGTGTCAAAAAAGCAAATTGCCAGAACAATGCCAATATAAATTAAAAAAATCTTCTTGGTTTTTAAGAAAAAGGATTGTAATGCTTTTGAAGGGTTACAAATGTGATTAACTTCCTTGTTTCTTTACATAATCGTTTGGTGGTAGGTAGATTAATCCACAAGGAAATAAGAGAACACAGTATATATCTTTTGCTTCAGCCTAATCCTTGTAGTCACTTTTTAAGTTTCACTGTGATTAACTGTTGGAATGTACCCAACACAATGTCAGGGACTTTAGTTGAGTCTTTTCTTTCTAGCCACTTTCTACTTCTCTCGCGACATTAGGGCTTTTCACAGCAGGAGCGATTGAACGCGCCTCATAATCCTTTTCAATGAGAGGCGAGCAGCAGGTAGGGGTAGCACAGGCAATCTGACAGGCAACAGGCCCCTGCAAGAGTTACATTTTTTTTTTTTTGGTCATTTAACCTTTATTAACCAGGAAGTCCTTGAAGATTGAAATCTCGTTTTCGAGGGAGACCTGCCAAGACGGCCACACCAGTTTTCAATTTAAACAGAAATACAGCATAGTCAACACAAACAAACAAGCATCACACATAGAAACATGAACAGGCACATGTGGCAGTTACATTGACATGAGTTACATGCATTTTAACCACGGCCTTAAAATCATTTATATGACTACATTTAGATGGAGCAAGTTTTCAAGTTATTCAAACCATGGAGCAAAATAAGAGAAGGCTTTTTTCCCAGCTCAGTAAAAAACCTTGGAACTGGTAAGGGTGACCTGAATTCTGCTGGAGGAGATTACTACTATGCCGGCAGTTACCAACATGGCCTTGTACAGAAAAATATACAAATGAAGTTGTCGACGTAGACTTAGTGACGGCCAGCCTACCGGTCATAAATGCAACAATGAGATACGGAAATAAAAGACGTTAGTAAAAAGCGCAGAGCACTTAGGTACACAGAATGTGTGTCAAATGTTCCTACGCGAGTGACGCGCCGAGCAAATCAATGAACATGACAATGATTCTTCTGTTTGTGAGTAACCTAAAATATTTAACCGTTACCAAACAGTTATCGGACATGTCGGTGGGGCTTTGCTTGCCAGAGCATCCAGCCCAGTCTCATGGCAGTTTTGTTAATGGTCCAAGTTCCATTCGTGTGACCCTCCATAAATAAACAGAAAACGTGTCAATATCAATATATCTAAATACCTGACCATTCCACAAACCGCCGTGAGTCCGAGTTGAAGCATCAGCACATGACTGCATTTATTGGGTAATGTATGTAATTATGACTGTTATGTACACAATTATCGTTTGAGACTGTAACACTACCCGCAATTCCACTTACGGGTCGAACTGTTTCCAAATGTCCCAGTTTAGGGACGTGGAACTCCAGAGCAAAGTGAAGGAGAGGGGAAACATGCAAGTTTTTTTTTTTTTTAAACCAAAGCGTTGCAATGTAAATGTAGTCTCAGTCTGCTGTTCTGAGTTTCTACTTTTGACAAACTAAATTTTATTTATTACATTCCATCACTTATCTCCTTATTTAAAAAAAATCTCTAGTCGTTTAAATATTTATGGAAACCTTTCCACCTACTAGAATTTAAGTAACGGTGTGTTGGGTTAGAACAGGGCAAGTCTACACAGCACCAGTTTGTATTGATCAATCAACTGAGGGATCCTGGGGTGAATAAGTTAAACAGATTTAACCCTATAATCCTATTTAAAGGTTTAGCTATGTGAAAATCTATGATACACACAGTTGTTGTACATCTCTCAAGATCAAAGAGCGAGACTCATCTCTGATCAAATACCCACCCAGTGTTGTCTTGCTAGCTGTATAAGCCCATAAAGTACAGGCCTGTTTGATTGAACAAAATAAGCTGTCCTCTGAGAGCTGTCAAAGGCTCTCGAGAATCGAAGTAATCACTGTGTACCTGCAGTTGAAGAAGACAAGCTAGTTGAGATAAGTGGACACACCACAAAGACATTCACAGCATTCATCTCAAAATACTGATGAGAATGGGTCAGACATTAGGAGTCAACACAACATACAGAGAGCTGTCGTAGCTGCATGGCATTCTTTGTTCTCAGGCTTCAACAATGCTAGCACAGCATATAAAAGAGAAGCATGGTAGTTAAAAGTGACAATCCAAGACAAAACTAAACTTCAAATAAAAGTCAAAATAAGTAACCACGATGAAAGAGAGGAACGTTGACAGGAGCTCGAGACATGGCTGCTGTCCAAGCGGCCGACTCCTCGTTGAGTTTTTATCTTTTAAAACATGAGCTAGTGGTGTTATTAGGACTCTCCTTGTAATGTTCAGCTAAGTTCAGACCAAAGATTCCCGCCAGACAAAACTGTTTTAAACGTTCCAGGAAAAGAAGATGCAACGATCTGACTAGTCCGTCGCAGCTCACCAAGCCAGCTATTAGAGGTAACAGTGACCGCCATTTTTTAACAGCTCTGTTCTCCCGGTGGTGTTATTACCCATTCGTTCATTGACGTTTCAAAAATTCTTATATAAGAGCTTTAAGTCTGGAACAAGCACAACCAATTAAGAAATGAATAGTCAGCATAAAACATTTGATTTGCGCGCAAAAAAACACATTTTGAAAACGATAAAAAGCCAAAGGTCCAGACCGTGTACAGAAACTATCATAGACTCCAATGGCAAGCTCGCTTAGCCATTAGAGTTTTTTTGGGTACAGTAAATTTTTTACGGTGACAGCGAGTGGACCCCAATCAGAAAGTGTTGCTGTACGTCAGATTGTGGTAGGTGTATTTTTCTCCATTGATATTGTGAATAAAACATGTTTTTTTTGGTGATTTCATACAGACTTCTACCTCTATACCATATCATGTAATAAACCCTACAAAAATCTATGTTAAAGTAGTTTTTTAATGTCTTTTTTTGTACAACTTACGTCAAAAAATGTGGCATTCATTGTTTGTGTTTGTTCATGTTTCCGTAGAGTTTAACCTGAGCCAGACCCGACAACAAAGATCTAATCCTTTCACATCCACACAGGAAGCAGTATATAATATGACACACTGGTAGCGGATTAGTACTCGGTATCACCGATACACAAGTTCATAATCGTATCAGGAACGCAAAAAATGGATCGGACCATCTCTCACGTTTCCTTCGGAACCACACTGTTAGCTCTATGGAGTCACCAGTGGCTGGTTTTGAACGTAAGGGTCGTAATCTGCTTCAAAGTCAATCAACTCATGCAGAGTCAGCAGGTCAAGTCAGTTACAAACTGTCAGTTCAACTGGTCGACTCAAACATCTGACGTGTCCCAGCATCTGAGCTGGTTTGAGTCACCAGAAGTTGGTTTGAAAACGTAAGAGACTCACCTGTTTCAAGCCAATAGAGATGTCATCAAAATGACTCAGCGTGCTGCCCCAAAAGCACCTATGTGTGGTGGAGCAGCTAGAAACTGACTGAAGCGAGGAGGAGCCTCACTAGGACAAGCCTTGAAATCGGAAAAAAAAATGTAAATAGAAATTTAACTGTAGAGCATCTCACAATCACTATGTTTCCACATCAATTTAGACGCAACAATTAATATATTTATCTTCAAAAAGCTGGAAGTCGGAATTTTGAATGGCGTACCAGTGTCATTGCTATAGAGATGGTACACCGTCTCATTGGTGTGAACGGCAGTTTCAGAGCGCTGCAGACCGATGAGTTGCAAGTACTGATGGTCAAATAAATATACTGTTCCAACTGCTGTCCATGTGATTTAAGTCACAACTTAAAGGTCTCAGTGTAACTTTATAAATTAGGTCTTATTCATATTTGCTGTCTCTAATGCAGTGTCAATAACTGTCTGATCAATATTCTTTTACGGCATTGCTTATTTTTTCGCCTCAAATGTTTTCAAAAGCATATTTTTGCACTTTGCACCTTGAAGGGTAACTAGCATTTTTTCCAAGTGGACCGCATTTTCCGTGTTTTTGTGTCGAAGTGACTGATGAGAACAACAATCTTTGCCATTGGTCCAGTATTAACTAAGATCGCTGCAGTCAGTAGCGGTGAAACAGCTACAATAAGGTAATGGGCGATTGTCCAGCTGTATTTGTCTTCACAAAAGGGCTTGTTTTGTCTCTGAAGGGCTCAGATTATATTCTTAAGCAGATACACCTCTAAACCCACCAGACTCCTTTTAAAAGCAATACTTTTACCGTGCATAGAGACAACATTTTCATGTAAATCTGTAACACAAAAGAGTGAAAAAACGACCCAAACCGGCTTTTCATAGTCGACTTTGAATGAGTGTATTTTACGATGCTAAAATACTGTTTATTTACATGGATCTGGTGGGTTTAGCTTTTATGTTTAAATCGGATCTTACTCTCAACAGAAAGCTGACATCCTCAGAATCTTTCCATAATGTTGTCAGACAACTTGAAATAATAATTTGAGCTCTCAGTGGAAAATAGCACTTTGATGAATAGAATGGAAGCAATACAAGCTGGACAATTTCCTATTAACTTCACATAGCTGTTGTCACCCTGCGGCAGTGATCTCGCTTTATAGGGTTCCCATCAGTGATTAGTTACAAAAAAATTGAAAATTGAATATATTTAACAACGGTGTGTTGGGTTTGAACGTTAGTTAAATGGATTGTTTTGATCATATATTACATATATTATTGTATTGTTTTACCTGTATTAACATATATTTAAGGGTCAGTTTATGCAGCATTGACTGTTTTTCCCACTCTAATGTTTCCAACAGCACATTTAGTGGTCTGCTTAGCTGTAGAAGGGAAAGTTGTGACAGGGTTGCCATGTAAAGAAATAAAGCTAAAACGAAGCACCGCTTTTTTCAAATGCCTGTATTTTTCACCACTGATTCACATTTAGTGTGAAGGTAGCACATCATTCAGTAGTGTCATTGATTAGTTGCAGACAGGAAATTCACTAAAAAACACCACAGACTCTTTGGGGTCAATTTAATTAATGGAAATCGTTTTTTAAATCAGACTTACTGTATTCCTGCTAGTAGTCCATGTTCTCTAAATATGGAAACACATATAAACCATATTCTAGGCGTGTGATGAGACAATGGACCCCTGTTGACACATGTTTCCAATTTGCCTTTCTCCCCTCATAGTTGAAAGGCCGTATTGCAGAGTGTTAGAGTATTCAGCCTCTCAAAAGTGGGAATATACACTCATTTAACTGTATCATGATGTTTTTTTTGCCGGTGGACATTTTAAAATGAACGTTTTGGCTCTTCTTCATTTTCTTGTACTGTTTGGAGCTTGAATGACTAACATTTGACTACACAGAAATGCAAAGTTAATAATAGTGACTTCATGCAGAGGCTCTGGTTTATGGGCCCCTACTCTTAGGCCTGCCTGTTCGATAATCCCCAAGGCTCCCCCTATGCTAAGGCTAGTACAACATACCATTCACAACCATATCACTTACAGCGGGAGTTTTAAAATGTAAACCTTACTCGACAAACTGACAATGTCTAATTCAGTGCAAAGAAAATAATTTAGCTTTTCTCTTTCTCTACTTCAAAATACATTCAGCACTCATTATTAAGCAACAGTCTCCAATATCCAATTTTTAACATCCATTACAATTGATGGATCATTAGATCTCTCCCTTGTTTTTTATTTTCTTCCTAATCTTATTTCACTTTAACCATAAATGTCTAACCAAAATATAACACTTACATGACATAAATGTATTCTTTTCCTTATTCTTACATTTCCTTCTAACGTCAACAGTTTATCAGTTATGATCTTTTAGGTGGTTTCTTAGGTCTGGTGGACCTTCTCTAGCTGGTGTCCCCATTAGTAGGAACTGAAAGAGGCTAAACATGGCGCAAGTTGGTGTCACATTGACTCGCTTTCAGATTAAGTGTCGGATTTACTCGCATGCAAGACCAACTCCCAGATCAAAAACTATATCTGTAACAACTGGAAGACATCTTTCCATGAAGCTTTTTTTATCTTTTTCAAAATATCTCATGTTTTTCCACACTCTCCAGCAAAATGTTTCTTCTTTTCACAGTGTGGTGTCTCTCTCTGTCCACATATTTGACTCCCTGTGGTCTGTCAGAATCATACAAATGTCTGCAGAGGCGACCCTGCTCGGGCCAATTCTCCCAGCCGAACATGTTGAACTGAACGCGCAGCATGCACAGTGGTCGCATAGTTACAAAGATTCAGTGTGCATGCCAGGTGCCGCGACAGCTTGTGAGCTTAGTGGTGGAAACACAGCCGTGGGAGGTCCTTTTAAGGGTCCCAACGATATTTAAGAAGAGTACAAAACAACAGACGTGACATTAGAGAATGGCGTGTTTATTGCTAAGGCATACCGCCCAATTAAATAATAAAATGTAATAACAAAAAGTGTATTGCTGTTAAACTACAAAAAATATACCCTTATGGCAGAAGGGTACTTTAAAACACCCCTGAATGTATCATACTTACAAGTCTGCAATTGAAGGCACCTTAGGTTCCGTAGGTGTTGTTTCTAGACAACTCTACTCGGCAGTGGCCAGATGCAGACTATTGTATGTCCGGTTTCAAGTGAAATTCAGCATATTAACCGTGTTTATCCAGTACTAGCTACAGTAGGCTAACGAAAGACTCCAAAAAACTTTGGGCTTCTAGGCTGGATACAAAACCTTCTGTAGGGGATATGAAGACAACATAGACATCAGCAGAGTTTTAGCTTTTAGCTCCAAAAGACAGTAGGTTTCTACTAGTCTATTATGAAGCAACAACGTCATGAATCAGATGTGCGTTTGGCGTCATATATGACGCACTAAACCTCAGAAGGGATAATCGGCCTACCGCTGATTATAGCGCCCCTTAATGGCCTATCTTACCAAAATAGTACAGAGCCTCCAAGCAGATGACAAACATCCTCACAGGTCGAGATATTGCAATTGCAAATTTCCCATGTTATGCATTGAGTTATAGCGCCCCCTAACGGCCAACCTTGCAAGTTTGGTACCAAGCATCATGGCGAGATATGAAACACAGCTGTCAGTCTTTCGTGTTAGCATTTAGTTTGGCCGTGATATAATATGACATGTGTTTGGTAGCTTGTAGAGTAAATTTGTTTGGTCGTCAACGCACATACTTAACGTAGCAACTACTACAGCACACCACAACGTAGCAAAACTGGAGCATTGATGCTACCGTACCAGGTATTGGGCAGAAGTTTGAAAAAGTTGGTTTCGTGCTTAGCGTGATATTGTAAATAAAACCTTGAGCAAAAATGGCGTGACCTATATCAGGTGACTCAGTTGATTCGTGAACACGGATAAAAACGTTTTACAACTTTTTGTATTTGTAGCGCCTCCTATTGGCAATGTTTGATAAATTTGTTTTAGAGCCCCAGAGGTCATACAAGGAAATCTAAAGTTTGGCTTTGACAGCATTTATTTTGTCCGAGACATGTCAAAGTTGTGTTTTTCATAGTTAGCTACACAAATTGTGTAGTTGCGTAATAACGCAATTTTTTTTAATAAAAATTCTTTGAACTAAATTTTTGTCAAGTCGGTCTGGAAGATATGTAATAGGGATGACAGCATTATCTGTATCTGTTGACCACATGAATTATCTGTATCCGGATCCGTACTCGGACTGGGCGGGGCCTCAACCGAAGTGGTCAGATTTACCCCGGAAGGGGTCGGTTCTCTTGAAATGTTCGGGGCTTTAACCGGTATGTTATTTAGCATGCAATTGTATGAGTTGATCAAAAATTGTTATATTTATTGCTGATATTGAAAACTATTTACATGACAGCATCGAGCTTCAGATCAATGGTGTTGTCATGGTAACAAACAAACTATATACAGAACGTTTTGCAACAATGAATACAAACACACGGGTTGCTGTCGGTACACGATCGTTCTGCCTGCACGATCCGTTCTGGCATGCGCAGGATGTTCCGCATGCGCATAAATACGTAGATGAAAACCTAGCTGCTACCTACACGATTGGTACCACGCATGCGCGGAACACTTGACGCCCTAGCGTCACAACGGACAGCGTTTTTTGTTTATTACACAGAATATTATATCGCCAGTATTACATATACACCAAGTCAAACCAGAGGTGCATATATATATAGTATATATAATATATATATTATATATATATATATAAATATATATATATATACACACACTTTTAAAAAATCATATAATTTGCATTTTTTGTAGGCTAGACTTTTTTGTAGTTCACAAGTGCTCAACATGTAATCTACACTTTTTGTATTTCAGATATTTATTTTCTTAATAAAGATATTTACTTAAGACGGTCACTGAACCAAAACTGTGTACCAGGCATAGGCGACATTATATTAAGTGATCACCATATAATCTTGGGATTTTTTTTTAAATTATAGTTTACCAGACTATGAATTACGAGGTGTTTACGTGGTGGCCATCCAAAATAAAGGAGTTGTTTAAAAGGAGTTGTTACATTAATATACACCCTTTTGATTACATGTGAAATGGGAAATTCTTTTGACCGAGGAAAGTCAAAGCATTTAAAAAAACAAACAAAAAAACTTTGCAAGACAAATCTGGCCCAGGCCAGTAAAAAGAATATTCCAGCACCACATTAACAAGCCTCAAATCATGTTTCATTTTATTGTAAATGTTACATTAACATACACTCATTTGAAATTCATTAATCACAAATAGCTTAGTAGGAAGTTAAAATGTTGCGTTCACTTTACCGAGGCAGCCTTTCCCCTGTTGCCATGGTAATGTTATGAAGTGACGCAATTACACAAACAGACACATTCACTTTTCATCAAAACCCAATTTTCCAAGTGCCCGCAATTTCACTGCACAATATCCAGATATTCCATGAATTTTTAAGAAAAACGTGCTGCATAATCAGGATTTTGCAACAAATACAAAAAATTTTTGTGGAAGGCCGAGATATCAAATAGATTCTTGAACAGAAAGAGATAAGGCAGTCCTTTGAAAAAGGGCATATGGAATACATTAGCCAGGAACGAAACACAAATTTACAAATAAAAATAAATTAATTTTTCTTTTTCGAGAAGCTTTAATCCTGCATGGCACTCTGAGCATGTTACCCAGCATCCCCTTGGCATGTTTTGCTGCTGTGGGTGTCATGCCCTGCTTTGACGGCTACATGGGGAGGCATGATCCCAGCCGTTTGATGCCTGAGAACCTCCCTCACTCTCTAGGGACTGTGCACCTCACATCCAGCATTAACTCTAGGCTGAGCATGTCTCTACAAACACCCATAAATGTTTCCATGTCCTGATATGGTCAAATGAACATGAATGGCTCCTGGCATCCAACTCCATTGATTCCGTCAACAACTTCCAAGAGCAATTGGTCATCATGATCCATCACATGAATGACGGCTCGTGCAACCCGTCCCGTAAAAGCCCAGGGTTGTTCTCACAATGTACTCAGCGTGTACATGTCTTTCACTGTTGACGGCAGCTCTCCACTTCTACGCTCCTGCGTTAATATAGTAAAAACCTAAGTTAAGAGTACTCTATAACATAAGGTTTATGTCACCCAACTGGTTGATTTTAATTTCCAAGATATTTTCTTAGTGGTTTCTCGTGTGATGAGTTGCCCAGTGCTGTCCATTCCTTGAGTTTTGTTCTTTCTAATAGGGATCTAAATACATCTTGCCAGCATAAGTAGTATTGTTCTGAGCATATTATGAAATTCTCATTAGGTTATTGATCACTGATATTACATTGGCATGTGTTTTCATACGGATTTTCTTTAATGTAGTCTACCACTTTAAAACTGTAATTTTTAACTTTTGTACTGTTTTTTTTTGTCACAAATGGTTGTCTGGTGTAGTTTTGCCATACCGTCACTTTGTGGGGTCGGGGAGTTCGATAAATGCGGCGGGAGGTGCCTGCCATCAGCTGTTTTGCCTCCTCTGTCCAGAAAGCAAAGCGCTGTCCCAAGTGCTGCCCATGCCTTTTCAAAGTCAGAGTATGGTACTTAATATAACATAATTGTAAAGCAGACAATGTTATCTGCTTAAAATGTGTCCTACCTTGTGATTGATAATTCTCCAAAATCTGGGACACCACCACGTGCAATGGATGGTATGTCCCTCTGTAATCCAATGCAATATTGGAGACTTGCGCTGTTTATTTGTTTTAAACTTCTTGGATACATATACAGTTACATAGTACATTCTATGAATTGTAACTTACATCCAAAAGCTGAACTGGGTACCATCAGATGCAGAGGGCGTACGTTAAAGAGAAAGCTACCGATTACAGATATGTAGGACAAACAGGAACAATGGTGTGGAAATTGTGTAAGCTTCCCATAGAGCATGAAGATCCCACAGCTCTGTCCATCTTTTGAAGTGGAAATGGCTGGAAGTAATACACAGTACTCAGATCAGTGTTGACAACCAATCAATACACATTGTCCGCTGTGCAAAATATTTCATAGTTGTAAGTTACATCAAATCTTGCCAGTCTTCTCTCCCCACGGCCCACTAGCCACTGCTCCTGCAGTTTCTGGAAAAAAAAAGTATGTATGCTGTTAGATTTAAAACCTGAAGCCATAGACGAGGCTTTTGCTGAACCTGAGCCATAAGAACGCTTTTGCTGAACCTGAGCCATAGAACGGCTTTTGCTAAAACCTGAAGCCATAGAACGAGGCTTTTGCTAAAACCTGAAGCCATAGAACCAGGCTTTACGAAACTAACATAGAACGAGCTTTTGCTAAAACCTGAAGCCATAGACCAGGCTTTTGCTAAAACCTGAAGCCATAGAACGAGGCTTTTGCGAAACCTGAGCCATAGAACGAGGCTTTGCCTAAACAGGTATCAGTCCAATTAACTCAGTTTGATCTGTATTGTTAAGGCTGTCAAACAGTGTCATCAGAATTACAATGTTAAGGGCTGTACAGGGCTAACTGAGGAAAGACGTGTATAAAAAAGCAACAATCATGTGTTAACTTTAATTCCCATAGCAGCATGTAACCTACATCACTGTGGGTTCCCTGTGTGAGCCTTAGACAATCACAGGTAAAACCTTGCTAATGTCCTCTGTCTTAGGCTTTTACAACTAGATGTTCAGGTACTCCTCATCTACAAACCCATTTGGACATAATGAGTCCAATAAATAGCCTCCCTCTTAGAAACTAATAACACCTGTGAAGTACATATGCCATAAATGCCGCTATAGGTTCAACCGACTGGTTTAAATAATAGAGGAAACACTAAAACAAATTTCTGTACACAAAGCATGTGTGGTTTGCTGTTTTGATTCCTACGCCTGCTGCAAAATGATAAGGTCTTTTTGACTCCATGGTTTCCTATAAAGATTAACAATGTTCGATCTTCATGGACATATCTTCACTTAAAGACGGTTGTGTCTGCTGGACTTATGTCAACACATTATGCAACTTACTGCACAACTGGCTTCACCTATGTTCCATGCAGGGACTGTATACAGTCAGCATGGGACATCCATTCCTGATATTATTGTATGTCACAACGTAACATTTTTAAATGTAGTCATGAGGAAAAATCAAAATACTATGTCTCCGTGCTGCCTCCTCTACCACCTGACAAGCAATTCCCACTGAAAGCACGAGTTTTTCCATATTGTAAAAAAAAAGCATTAGAACCATCCAAATTCTTCAAGGCAACATCCCCTTACATTGCTCT